>NW_018470620.1:0-670 GCF_002113885.1 Mizuhopecten yessoensis
CATTTTAGCATGGACATTTACCACTAGGCCCCCTTGTCTTAACATAGGTTATTTATGGTACCACCATTTTAGCATGGGCATTTACCACTGGGCATGGCCTTTGTCTTAACATCGGTTAATTATGGTATAATATACCACTGTCTGTTTTAGCAATGGCATTTACCTCTAGATCCCTTTGTCTTATCAGAGGATAACCCAGTAAATCTAATGGAACATCAATCCAGGAATACCATTTACCACTCGGCCTCTTTGTCTTTAAAAAGGATGCTCAAGTATCATCACTTACCACTAGCTAGACCCCTTTGTAAGGACATATAACACTTGGCCTGTTTAATTTAACTCTATTCACCCATGAAGACACATTTGAACTCTTCCAATTCATTGTTTGGGATAGTTCATTATGAAATTTCAGATTTTTTAGAGGGAATGAGTTAAGCTATCAGATGTTAACTACGGTACTGTCACTAGGACATGGAATGTATTCTAGACAGAAAAATGAAAATCGACAGACAACAGTTCCAGTTGGTATCAAGTTAACAAAACATGAACAGAAAATCAAAGGCACATGTTGTGTGTTTAAAACCTATAAAAGAAACATGCTGGTCGTCTACAGTGTGAGATAAGAAATATACAAGTGGCTGAGAGAAATCATTTATTGTTCATAGGATGC
>NW_018470621.1:0-670 GCF_002113885.1 Mizuhopecten yessoensis
AACATCAAACAAAATGTCAAATAATTGACTTGTCGCTTTCTGCAGTGGTATGGTATATGCAATATAACGTACATAATAAACGAAATTTGAATTTGAAATATTTATTTTTTTAGCTCATTTAAGACCACAAAAATAATGAAAATTATATATTAGTCAACTGTAGAGTGTGAGTAATCCTTCTATAATATTAAGTATGACAAATTAGCAGAATAGCAAAACCAACTTATTTAAAATATCAACTTGTCAAAGGGGTTGCTCTAAAACATTTTGCGCAAAAATAATGAACAATGAATATGACTTTAAATCATTAACAAGATAAAAAATAAACGCTGTCTTAGATTTGTATTGGTTATTAATTAATGGATACAGTTGGGAACAAACCTAACTTGGAAGCCGAGTGCACTTGAGTCAACAAGAAAAGTTAATTTTAGTGCACTAGCTTGTAACAGGATAACAGGCTTGAATTGTATCAACTTTGTCTTGTAGATATATTCATTAAAGTTCATTATATTATAAACACCTGGCGTCTCTTTGTTTAATTATAGTATCAAATGGGGACTTATTGTAAACATTTCCAAGACCAAGACTGTTGTTTTTAGAAATGGAGGAAGATTAAAAGATAATGAAAAATTGGAATACGATGGGTGAATGTTAAAAATAGCGAACGAAT
>NW_018470622.1:0-670 GCF_002113885.1 Mizuhopecten yessoensis
ATGTACTCTGTCACCATCATCAGACAAATGACCAGTCTAGCGCATGAACGAATTGGCGATATAAATTCGACGTCGATTCGACAACGCTATAATAGTTTTATCCGTCATTTCGTACATTTATAACAATTAAGTAAGTATGCGCTTGTAGCGTGGCCGAATCGACGTCGCTTTCATATTGTCAACTTGCTACAAGAAAGTCCTTAACTATTGCCAGATTTTAGAAAGATATTAAAACCCACTTGTTTTCATCTGTAATTTTGACTCTTTATGGGAGACGTCATGTAAATACATTATGTACAAGCTCACCCAACATACACAAAAATCGGCAACCTGCACAATGTATGGTGTATAGATTTAAATGCATTTGAAATGTATTTATATCTGCTTATGTAATCTTATATCGTTCAGTGTGTCCGTGTAGTGTGGAGCGCCTTAACGTATGTACATGTTGTATACAATACTAACCAGTAGCATATTGCTACGACACATCATGGACGTTAACAAAGGCTTTAGTAGATGATTACTAAGATTCTAGGAAGACGAAGCTAACCCGTAAGTTAAATCGGATTATGCAAATGTTGTATGTAAAGGCTTGTTGGGAGATTTATTTAGATATTTCATAAGGCAAGGCTCGTGTCATTGTAAAACAATTGTAAAGGGCTCGTCTTAT
>NW_018470623.1:0-670 GCF_002113885.1 Mizuhopecten yessoensis
ATCTTAACATGACCTGTTCTATTGATGACCTCTTAATAAATCTGCACTACGTTTAAACGCTAGTGATAAATGCTTTCCTAAATTATTAAGTTCTTTTATGTTTTCGATTTTGAGTAATATTGAGTAATATGAACATACTGTTAAAAGGACGTAAAACAGAAACTAAAACAAAAAACACACTTGATACTGTGTCAGATATAATAAGAAATATTGAGCTTGAGAGTGATTCAGATTGATCGAGTTGTCCAAGTACAAGATGGAGGCATCGCAGATGCACCACATCTGCATCAAAGAGATCAAAGTAACGAGTCATTTTTCTGACCCTTTTGACAAGAGTTATTCTTGGTTCAAGTTCAAGGTCTTGGTACATGTAATTGGGTAATACACATGCTTAAAACTTGTTTCAAATTTTAAGTGATGTCGCATTTTTTCCATTGATTTAGAACAACTCTTGTCAAACGGTCCAAACAATTTCGCCATCCTTAATCTCTTTGAGTTCAAAATGAATTACGATACGCTTGTGATATGTCACAACTTGTGATATTTTCCAACTTTAAACGTGGTATATTTGATTGTACTTTCTTCCATAACTAATGTTATGAAAGAAATTAGAGTTAGTATTACTGTGAAACAACCTAGCCAGTGACTGTATTGTGTTTATTTTGTAACA
>NW_018470624.1:0-670 GCF_002113885.1 Mizuhopecten yessoensis
TTTTTTTTTTTTATCCAAGATTTTAAATTAATCAAGGGATTGACGAAAAAAAATTGAGCAATATCCACATAATTCTAAACTTCACGTATTTGACAACCAGAGGTCGTCAGCAAAGCACACATTGACCAAACTTCTTCCCTGTTTCAAAGGTCTGCAATTTACTTGTCAGGCTGAAAATGCATCATTGGTTTAAAACTGCAGGTTAACACATTTTAGGCTCTATATCTGTTCTTTGCAGATGTTCATTTATGACAGTATAACTGCGACAGCTTTTTGCAGTGTATGAATACGTAGCCCGAGCACTACTGTTACGATGGCGTAACTACGACCTCGGAAAATAGCTATCTAAAATATTTAGGGTCAGAATGGCAACAGACATCACCATTACATAAGCTCACAGCACACTGTACCATTTCTCATTTCATCATGAATGATGACTGTTAATGACATCAGTATTAAAAATGTCATCAACAATTGTAAAAACCTCATTTGTTTTTTGAATCTCAAAAATAACATTAAATCTTTCATTTGGTCTTTTGGGCTGACATGAATTCCAACTGAATTGTATTTTGAGATTTGGGTCAACGTATCATGATCATACTGTTGCAAATAATCCTTTTTATGCTCAGCACTGTTTGCCCAGTAAAACTCAAACTTTGACAGTATTAGC
>NW_018470625.1:0-670 GCF_002113885.1 Mizuhopecten yessoensis
GCAGGAGGTAGGTATTCACACCTAATGTCGAAAGGAATAGTATTAAGTAAATCCTGTTAATGCTAGCTAACTGAAGCATGAAAATATACTGCCTTCTGTGTTAAAAGGTTTCGTTTATACGATGATTACAGCAACCACATTGTCTGTTTACCTGTCCATTCATTTTATATCTCCATACAGTAACGAAATTCATACAACTTTGATCAAAGTTTGTGAGGATGTACAGAGCACAGAGATTAAGGCTTGGTTTGATTTTGAGTGAAATGTGTGCCTTATTAATAAGCAAACTGTGCACTGATTGATTAACACTATTTGATACATTGATACTCTGTTATACAAAGATGGAGCTGAGTTGGAATTTGAACAAAATCTGTTTGTAATTGAATAGCAAAAAGTAGTCTCATCAGCTAATTAGGTGATAACCTGTATAGAGAAATAGAAAATTGAATTGACCATGTTTGGATATTTATATTTGTAAATTTTGATTGGAATTCAAATCAATGTAGATTTATATAAAATATATTTGAGTGAATTAATGCTTAATGGCCATATTTTTATACTTTTTACCAAACTTATAGAAATTGGGCCCGTTTGTTTATGCGGAACAACCGGTTTGTCCGTTTTTTAAATGTAACAATTTCGGATATAAATCCTGGCGGACCTGCAAATG
>NW_018470626.1:0-670 GCF_002113885.1 Mizuhopecten yessoensis
ATTTCATAAAAACTGTTCAATATTGCAAACAAATATTATCACTATGTTAATTTTATTATTATTTTAAATTGTTGAACCATTTTTTCATTTTCAGTTTTAAAGACAATCTCTCATGATACAAATGAAGTTTTCAAAATCATCCACCAAGTATGAATGGGCTAACTTACCACTATTTATTTTCTTCCCATAGCCTAGTGTGGCAAAAGGCTACTGAAATGGGGGAAATTACCAAAGGGGGAGATAACTCTGCTCAACATGAATACCAATCAGGATAATTTCTGTACAACAAGTTTTGTTGTCATTAGATTCAGTTTTGACTTTCATAGATTATTTGATATGTTAATCATTAACAAGTTGAATCAAATACAATAAGGGTCAGATAGAAGACTTGGAGAGTTATGCAAACCTTGCTCAAATTTTATGTCAACCCTTGCTTATCATTTTCAGATGTAGTAACATATGAATTATGCCATCACATTTTTTACTGATAAAGTTTGTTTATTTTTGTTTGAAAATGAATATCAAGTGTAGATACTGTAGAGTTGTCCAATATCCAACACATCACTAGCTAGGGACCAATACTTTCATCAAAACAAACTAATTCTTTGGTTGTCATTTTTTTATTTTACATAGAAATGTATAAAGTGTGGCCTAAAGTTATGATAGATAC
>NW_018470627.1:0-670 GCF_002113885.1 Mizuhopecten yessoensis
AATGCCAAAGGTTTAACCACGTTAATACTCTGGTTATATTTCGTTTGCTTCTTTAGTAACAATGTAAGGTTAACAGTTTAAGTAGATGTTGATGAAAAATTTCAAAAAGTCTTTATGTAATGATGATTATGAACAAGCAACCTAACAAGTGCAGTCGCCGAGACCATTCCAGTCTTAAATTAATATTAAGGATTTGATCTTCTGAGGTTTAAATCACGTTCAAATCTCGTTTTGATATAGTGTAACAGAAATTGATAAAGTGTAACAAATTATGGTCAATTTTAAAAGCAAACAAGCTTATGAAAGAAATGTCAAAAATTAGATACCTATTGCTTGCAGAACATGTTTTATAATTTTATTTTGAATGAAGAATATGGCAGTCTTTTTGAAAACTTGACTTCTTTACGCTCCGCGAAAAGTCAAAACTTCACCTTTTTGACTCTTGCTAAGTCACTTAAGTTATCACGGTGTCGCGAGTTTAAATTGTAGCGAGTTGATTTGAGCTGTACAACTGAATAATGTTACAAAGTAAGAAATGATACAATATAAGCTTAAGTCCATTTGTTTCATGTTCCCGGAAAAGTTGAAAAAAAAACCAAAAAAACATTACGCCTAAAAAAAGCACAGTGACCCCTCATTTTTGACTGTTTTAAGAAAAGAAACACAAATT
>NW_018470628.1:0-670 GCF_002113885.1 Mizuhopecten yessoensis
GCAGATTATAATGCTACCATCTCCCTTGACAATGGGCACAATGGGTGTGGCCCATTCAGATAATTCTACTGACGAGATAGTTCCTTCTGATACCAAGCGATCCAGTTCCTGCTCTATTTTGTCCCTTAAAGCATAAGGCACAGGTCTAGCCTAGAAATACAATGGTTTGTGCGAGTTGTCCAGATACAATTTCGCCTTGGTTCCACGGATAGTACCTAATCCATCCCTGGACACTGACTCGTGTTTCCTCCAAAGGTTATCAACCTTATCCTCTTGTGGATCTTGCTTGACTTGGAATACCTGGCTCCAATCCAACTTTACCTGAGAAAGCCAATTCCGTCCAAGAAGACCGGGATAGTCTCCCTTGTCCACCACCACTGTCAGTATGCCTGTATAGTCTCCATATTTCACTGAGACGTCGCCTTCACCCCTTGATGGGATTGGTTCACCGGTGTAAGTCTTCAACTTCTGTTTGGTATCACTCAGCTTGACTGATAAGCCTTTGTTATTTATCTCTGCTAACGTATTCTCACCAATCACCGTAATCACTGATCCCGTGTCAATTTCCACTGTCACTTCTTTATTATTAACTTGCAGTGTCACTTCTTATCCGTTGGCTTTTCCCACTTGAAAAATGTTATACATAGAGTACTCCAGATCCTGTTTTATA
>NW_018470629.1:0-670 GCF_002113885.1 Mizuhopecten yessoensis
CTCCGATAGCTGTCTATTTTGTGTTTAGTTTTTAAAAATTCCATTTACTTGGAATATAGAGGGATGGATATATTGATTCATTATTTGTATAAAATTTATTAAAGCAATTTGACAAATAACGAAAATTCGGTTAAACCGAGAGGACAAACTGCTGATAATAAGGTCAAAGAGCTCATATCATTCGTTTAAAGGTTTCGTGGAAAACAGAACCCAGTTTGTTTCAACAAAACCCGTCAACCAAACAATGTAGGCGACCAAAAAACTTAATTCATTGAACGAGCTGGATATTTAAACGGCTTGGTATCGATTTCCCCATTTAAAAAAAACAAAAAACATGACGAGAATATTATTGTTAGACTGATTCGAATCTGTTTCTGGGTAGTATTGGCAGTATTTACCTGTATTTCACCTGTGTTTTCACCTGTGGTTAACTGTTATAAGTAAGGGTTTGTAGCTGGTAGCAGCTAATGGTTCATAACATATCGCATAAAATATAAAAAAAATCCAACCAAATATTAAAAATAAAAAATATTTGTATTCATTTTGTAGTGATTGTGATGCTGATATGACATTTGATAAGATATATTATGGTATTTTGTAATAATTTTGTAGACACAGTATTAAGCTATTACCAAAAATGGTTAATTTTTAGGAATATATTTATTGTTGT
>NW_018470630.1:0-670 GCF_002113885.1 Mizuhopecten yessoensis
CAGCATAAGTGGCATCCGGTGATAAAGACCTTGGTTTATATTTCTTTTGAACAACAGCATATTCAGAGGAGCTCCCTGGCTGTGGATCCGAAGTCTCATAGATAATGTTTGCCCTAAGTCCATCTTGATCGAAAATAAATATTTATGAAATGTTTCTATATTTGTAATATGCATTCAATTTCTATTATATAAGTGATCAGTTTAGAATGTTCCAAAATTTAATGTTGAGCATGTAACACTAGATTGATTAGGACAGAGAACAGTGTTTAAACAAGACAATTATAATTATAATCGACAATTGTTTTTGTGGTGTTTTGATGTGACAAAAAATAAAAGTACACATAGCCCAATGTCTTTTTGACTGTTGATTGGGTTTTTACCAAAAAATATTGGGATGCGTTATCTATTGCTAGTAAATATCAGTATAATGATAAACAAGAGGCCCAATTTACCTGCATCTCTCACCATTAAAAGTGAAATAAAATATCAGTATTTATGACTTTAAGTCATTCACCACCATAGACCATTTGTAAATGAGATAAGGTCATTTAAAGGTTTATACGTATCTGACCAAATGGGATCTTGAAAGTGGGTCAAGGCCATTCAAATGACTTAATATCCCTTCATCCAACCATGTAACTGCCCAAATATCAACATTCTGGGCCTCATA
>NW_018470631.1:0-670 GCF_002113885.1 Mizuhopecten yessoensis
TTCAACAGCGCTCAATCGCCACGAGTGAGAGCACCGCCATATTGTCTAGTTTTTTAGTTTTGAACACATCACTGCATTTCACAACACTGTTAACATCATTTTCACAGTCACACGGGTCAAGTCATAATACCAGGGGGGGACCCAGGAATTAATTTTGGGTGTTGCTCAAAATTTTAAACTCAGAAAAAGACAGATTTTTGCACTTATCTAGGACTAATTTTCTAAAACACACAAATATATAGAACTTCCTTTTTCTAAGACTGGGACAATTATAATTTCGTTGCCGAGCGGAGCGAAGCAGACATTTTTTCTGAAGATGTAATACTAAACTATTTCAAGCACTGCCGAACATAGAAAGAAGAATTTATCCATTGAAAGTTTTCTAAATTTGCGGTATTATTCCAGGTTATATTTTATAACATTTTTTGATGGCTGAGCGGAGCGAGTGTTAACAAATTCTGTAAAAAAAAAGGTAAAAATGTAGAATTTTGGTTAAAATGTTTATGTTTAACCCTTAAAAGGGTCACTTGTCAAAGTTTAGGGGGAGGGCTTTTCTGTAGATTCAGCTGATAATGCACTCGAATCAACATGTATATGTAGTTTAGGCGAGCATTTTGGCAATTATATATTAATTTATTTTGTCATAAATATGAATTATGATTTAACTGTT
>NW_018470632.1:0-671 GCF_002113885.1 Mizuhopecten yessoensis
ATAATACCACAGTGTACCGACATAGACATTGATAATATCACAGTGCTGACACAGACATTAATGATACCACAGTGTACCGACATAGACATTGATGGTGCCAAAGTGTACCGACACATAACCATTGATAATACCACAGTGTACCGACATAAACATTGATAATACCACAGTGTACCGACATTAACATTGATGATAACACAGCGTACCGACATAGACATTGATGGTGCCAAAGTGTACAGACATAGACATTGATAATACCATAGTGTACCGACATAGACATTGATAATACCACAGTGTACAGACATAGACATTGATAATATCACAGTGCTGACACAGACATTAATGATACCACAGTATACCGACATAGACATTGATAATACCACAGTGTACCGACATATACATTGATGATACCACAGTGTACCGACATTAACATTGATGATAACACAGTGTACCGACATAGACATTGATGGTGCCAAAGTGTACCGACATAGACATTGATAATACCATAGTGTACCGACATAGACATTGATAATACCACAATGTACCGACATAGACATAGATGATACCACAGTGTTCCGACATAAACATTGATGATATCACAATGTACCGACATAAACATTGATGATATTATAATGTACCGACATAGACATTGATGATACCACAGTGTACCGACA
>NW_018470633.1:0-247 GCF_002113885.1 Mizuhopecten yessoensis
CAGTATGTGTCCCATCACACTGAAAGTCCACGATGTATATATGTATCGTGTTACCACAGTATGTGTCACATCACACTGAGAGTCCACGCTGTATATATGTAGTGTGTTACCACAGTATGTGTCACATCACACCGAGAGTCCACACTGTATATATGTAGTGTGTTACCACAGTATGTGTCACATCACACTGAGAGTCCACACTGTATATATGTAGTGTGTTACCACAGTATGTGTCACATCACACTGA
>NW_018470633.1:322-671 GCF_002113885.1 Mizuhopecten yessoensis
ATGTGTCACATCACACTGAGAGTCCACGCTGTATATATGTAGTGTGTTACCACAGTATGTGTCACATCACACTGAGACTCCACACTGTATAAATGTAGTGTGTTACCACAGAATGTGTCACATCACACTGAGAGTCCACGCTGTATATATGTAGTGTGTTAACACAGTATGTGTCACATCACACTTAGACTCCACACTGTATATATGTAGTGTGTTACCACAGAATGTGTCACATCACACTGAGAGTCCACGCTGTATATATATAGTGTGTTACCACAGTATGTGTCACATCACACTGAGAGTACACACTGTATATATGTAGTGTGTTACCACAGTATGTGTCACATCA
>NW_018470634.1:0-318 GCF_002113885.1 Mizuhopecten yessoensis
ATATCTAACAATCTATAGTATAGTAACACTCCCACTACATATCTAGCTATCTATAGTAAAGTAACATCCCCACTACATATCTAACAATCTCTAGTAAAGTAACATCCCCAATACATATCTAACTATCTATAGTAAAGTAACACTCCCACTACATATCTAACAATCTATAATAAAGTAACACTCCCATTACATATCTCACAATCTATAGTAAAGTAACATCTCCACTACATATATAACAATTTATAGTTAAGTAACACTCCCACTACATATCTAACAATCTATAGTAAAGTAACACTCCCACTACATATCTAACAATCT
>NW_018470634.1:504-671 GCF_002113885.1 Mizuhopecten yessoensis
TATAGTAAAGTAACACTCCCACTACATATCTAACAATCTATAGTAAAGTAACACTCCCATTACATATCTAACAATCTCTAGTAAAATAACACTCCCTCTACATATCTAACAATCTATAGTACAGTAACACTCCCACTACATATCTAACAATCTTTAGTAAAGTAACA
>NW_018470635.1:0-671 GCF_002113885.1 Mizuhopecten yessoensis
GTCTCCTACCAATGACTACATTGGAGTGCAACGTCAGTCTTTAAGGAGAAAAAAAACTTCTCCTACCAATGACTAGATTGGAGTGTAACGTCAGTCTTAAAAAACGTCTCCTACCAATGACTAGATTGGAGTGCAACGTCAGTCTTTAAGAGAAAAAACGTCTCCTACCAATGATTAGTTTGGATTGTAACGTCAGTCTTAAAGAGAGAAAAAACTCTCTTACAATTGACTAGATTGGAGTGCAACGTCAGTCTTTAAGAGAAAAAACGTCTCCTACCAATGATTAGTTTGTATTGTAACGTCAGTCTTAAAGAGAGAAAAACCTCTCTTACAATTGACTAGATTGGAGTGCAACGTCAGTCTTTAAGAGAAACAACGTCTCCTACCAATGGCTAGATTGGAATGTAACGTCAGTCTTAAAAAAACGTCTCCTACCAATGACTAGATTGGAGTGTAACGTCAGCTTAAAAAAACCGTCTCCCACCATTGACTAGATTGGATTGTAACGTCAGTCTTTAAGAAAGAAAAAACCTCTCCTACCAATGACTAGATTGGAGTGTAACGTCAGCTTAAAAAAAACGTCTCCCACCATTGACTAGATTGGATTGTAACGTCAGTCTTTAAGAAAAAAAAACCTCTCCTACCAATGACTAGATTGGAGTGCAACGTCA
>NW_018470636.1:0-671 GCF_002113885.1 Mizuhopecten yessoensis
GTGTGCAACAATCATCAGTGGACACCTCATCATATTACATTAACTCTTGAGTGACCCAATCATCAGTGGACACCTCATCATATTACACTAACTGTTGTGTGACCCCATCATCAGTGGACTCCTCATCATATTACATTAACTGTTGTGGCAACAATCATCAGTGGACACCTCATCATATTACACAACAGTTAGTGTAATATGATGAGGTGTCCACTGATGATTGGGGCACTCAAGAGTTAATGTAATATGATGAGGTGTCCACTTGATGATTGTGGCCACAACAGTTAATGTAATATGATAAGGTGTCCACTGATGATGGGGTCACACAACCGTAAATGTAATATGATGAGGTGTCCACTGAGGAATGGGTCACACAACAGTTAATGTAATATGATGAGGTATCCACTGATGATTGTGTGACCCCATCATCAGTGGACACCTCATCATATTACATTAACTGTTGTGGCAACAATCATCAGTGTACACCTCATCATATTACATGAACTGTTGTGTGCCACAATCATCAGTGGACACCTCATCATATTACATTTACTGTTGTGGCCACAATCATCAGTGTACACCTCATCATATTACATTAACTGTTGTGTACCACAATCATCAGTGGGCACCTCATGATATTACATGAACTGTTGTGTGCCACAATCATCAGT
>NW_018470637.1:0-671 GCF_002113885.1 Mizuhopecten yessoensis
CATAACTTGTCATTGAATTGAAACAGGTGTCCTGTTTAAGAAGAAAACTGTCCAGGTGTAGCGCTAAAATACACAACTGAGAAACGAATACCTAGATGTTGTGAACGGTAAAACATTACATATATATAAAAACAGCTTCACTGGTAAACATTTTGTCTTTATATTACAAACAACTTGGTTCGTATTTATTTATAAAGTTTTCAAGTTTTTTTTTACTTCCGAATGCAATTATAGGTTAAATGTTTACATAGTACACAATTATGGATTTTTTTGGTAATAGAAGTTCAAGCCTTTACTTAGAATTGAATATCAAAAGTGTCGACAAGATGTCTATATAAATAACATTTAGAAGATGTTTCCACGCAATTCTTGAATAAATATGTCATGCAGACGTTAAGTATACATTTATAACCAAAAATGAAATTTCAAAGTCAATTGGCATTGTCTTTGAAGATGACACAGTATTGAACTCTAGCAATATATTGTGGCACTTTCATGTTTCTCCATTTTCCGAGGTATATATAATCCGATAAAACAATCCGAGTCTCTGTTTTAATAAGTGTACATGTATATGTATGTCAAATTCAGTTTGTACTGTCAGCTTTATAGTAAGTGACAAAAGATGATGTTTATTTTTTATTTTACCACCTCCGCAAAACCCCAAGTTGCAA
>NW_018470638.1:0-671 GCF_002113885.1 Mizuhopecten yessoensis
CACATAATGTTATTATCATTATTATAAGCAGTAGTAGTAACGGTAAAAATTAGCTGTAGTTACAGTACCAGTATAATTGTCGTGTTGTTGGTATGTTTAGCCCCAGTAATTGGTCACTGTAGTAAATGTTATCCTTTTACGATTGTGCCGTTGTATATTTTGTGTGGGCAGTGTTGTAATAATGTGATGTGGTAATTCTGCCGCTGTGTAAAAGGTATCGTGTATTTTATCAAGTACTGCAATGTGGTGGTAAATTTCCCTCATGTGTGGACGGTGTTGTGTATTTTGTTAGAGAGTATTGACGGTATGGTGATAATGCCCCTGTGTGGATGGTATTGTGTATTTTGCTAGGGACTTTTGGTGGTGTGGTAAGCATGCATCAGTGTTTACGATGTTATGTATTTTATTAATGAGTATTGAGGGTGTTGTAATTTTTTCTCATCCGTGGACAGTGTTGTATATATTGTTGATGAGTATTGACGGTGTGGTTATTAAGCCCATGTGTTTACGATGTTGTGTATTTTGTTGATGAGTATTGACGGTGTGGTAACTATGCCCCTGTGTTTGCGATGTTGTNAGTGTGGTAACTATGCCCCTGTGTTTACGATGTTTTGTATTTTGTTGACGAGTATTGACGGTTTGGTAACTATGCCCCTGTGTTTACGATGTTG
>NW_018470639.1:0-671 GCF_002113885.1 Mizuhopecten yessoensis
CTACAACGTATAAGCCAGTTCTCGTCATGTTCTATGTAAACTGTTTCCAGCTACAACGTAAAACCTAGTTCTCGTCATATTCTATGTAAACTGTTCCCGGCTGCAACGTATAACTCAGTTATCGTCATGTTCTAGGTAAACTGTTCCCCGCTACAACGTATAACCTAGTTCTCGTCGTATTCTATGTAAACTGTTCCCCGCTAAAACTATAACTCAGTTCTCGTCATGTTCTATGTAAACTGTTCCCCGCTACAGCGTATAACCCAGTTCTCCTCATGTCCTATGTAAACTGTTCCCCGCTACTACGTATAACTCAGTTCTTGTCATGTTCTGGGTAAAATGTTCCCCGCTACAACGTATAAGCAAGTTCTCGTCATGTTCTATGTAAACTGCTCACCGCTACAACATACAACCCACTTCTCGTCATGTTCTAGGTATAATGTTCCCCGCTACTACGTATAACTCACTTCTCGTCATGTTCTAGGTAAAATGTTCCCCGCTACAACGTATAACTCAGTTCTCGTCATGTTGTATGTAAATTGTTCCCCGCTACAGCGTATAATCCTGTTCTCGTCATGTTCTAGGTAAACTGTTTCCAGCTACAACGTATAACCTAATTCTCGTCCTGTTCTATGTAAACTGTTTCCCGCTACAACGTATAACTCAGTTCT
>NW_018470640.1:0-671 GCF_002113885.1 Mizuhopecten yessoensis
TATCACAACCTTATAATGGCCAACAGCCTCTAACTGGTGATTTAAAACGGTCCGAAAAAACTTGCTCAAAACCTGACCTGAAGTGGAACGCCGGCGCAGACGTAGACGCTGGGAAGTTTACATTGATTTATTAAAATAAAAATTCTGGTGAAGAAAATCTTCATTATATGCTTGAATATAGTAAATAATATTGTTTTAAAATGGTATGGATGGCACAAAATATATAATTATTCCACGCCATACAAGCAAAACGCAAATACAACAATTTCAAACAATTCAGGCATTCGTGTTGTGTCGGCTTAAATGACACATCGGATTACAATTTGACCAACCGAAAGGTTTCTGAAATAACCGTGTTATCAAGGTTAACGGCGTTTTCCATTTGGTTTATGTGTTATTTTGTGTAGCCATTCACTGGTATTGTTTTTATGAGTTTTTTTCAATATAAAATACCGTTGTAATTAGGCCCATTTGTTTGGGGTTGAAGTTATTGTTGGTATTGTTTTACGTTACATTATGACGTAATTATAAAGACACCGTTGCATCGTTCAATTTTACAAGTCCAAGACAAAAACTAGTACGGTCAAAGTCGGTGAACCACAGACTTTAAAATCCCAGTCAAATAGAAATCAGGAAAAGAAAATGGTACGATTTATTTTGAATGCTACTTT
>NW_018470641.1:0-671 GCF_002113885.1 Mizuhopecten yessoensis
AACTTTTCCTGTCGAAAGATTGGATGGCCGAACGAGCTCCGCTATTGGGTAAGTTCGGCCCCCCATTGGAATCAGCTTAATTATGACGTCATAACGCATGCAACATCAGATTTTACCGCCAATTTTACGACGTTTTATTGGTTAACTACATGGGCCGACATTGCAACGGTATTATTGGCCGAACCTGTTCAGGCCCAAATTGATATTTCAATAAATTCTTATCGTACAGCAATATGGTAGTGAGTGATTTGAAGCTGTCAGTGTGTTACACGTTTGACAGTAAAAAAAAATTAGCAATTCCGTTTTTAATCTCTCAAAAGTAATTTTCTCCTGTTAAGTAGTTTTATATTAGAGTTTTCCTCGCCATTTTTTCGTTCAATGCCCAGCCAGCTAAACTGCTAAGATCCTTAAATATGTAAATATTAGCTCAAGTACAAAAAATATCAGGTGTGGCCGAACTTGCCCCGGTTTACCGTATGTAGATTTTTGTATCATTGATGATTGGTAAAAATGTATTCACAATATATTTTTAACACATCAATGACCCCATTTTCTTCCAGTCAAAGCTAAAGTAGATACTTGTTCTTGTGCGTAAGTACGTATATGATAGGTCGGGTGGCTCAGTAGATAGCGCGCTCGTCTTCACCAAGATGGCCGGATTCAATCCCGGT
>NW_018470642.1:0-671 GCF_002113885.1 Mizuhopecten yessoensis
TGACAATGGGTTATCAACAGTGTTTTATATATTGTAGTTCCTGTGGCAGCGGGTTATCAGCAGTGATTTATATATTGTAGTTCCTGTGACAGTGGGTTATCAGCAGTGGTTTATATATTATAGTTCCTGTGACAGTGGGTTATCAACAGTGGTTTATGTATTGTAGTTCCTGTGACAGTGGGTTATCAACAGTGGTTTATATATTGTAGTTCCTGTGACAGTGGGTTATCAACAGTGGTTTATATATTGTAGTTCCTGTGACAGTGGGTTATCAACAGTGGTTTATATATTGTAGTTCCTGTGACAGTGGGTTATCAACAGTGGTTTATATATTGTAGTTCCTGTGACAGTGGGTTATCAACAGTGGTTTATATATTGTAGTTCCTGTGACAGTGGGTTATCAACAGTNATTATCAGCAGTGGTTTATATATTGTAGTTACTGTGACAGTGGGGTATCAACAGTGGTTTATATATTGTAGTTCCTGTGACAGTGGGTTATCAGAAGTGGTTTATATATTGTAGTTCCTGTGACATTGGGTTATCAACAGTGTTTTATATATTGTAGTTCCTGTGACAATGGGTTATCAACAGTGGTTTATATCTTGTAGTTCCTGTGACAGTGGGATATCAGCAGTGGTTTATATATTGTAGTTCCTGTGACAGTGGGTTA
>NW_018470643.1:0-671 GCF_002113885.1 Mizuhopecten yessoensis
ATGGAAAAAAATAAGTTGGTGATGCGACCTAGCGACTGGTAGACAATCTACAAGAAGACTGTGCTGTTTAATCTACCGTCCACTAAATTACGCTATTAAAATATTCTATACCTACCCAATTATAATAATTCAACATCGTTAAAGGTGTGCGATGCGCGTACGCCGCCAATCCGAGACAGCCGTGCCGAAGATGTCCAGTCCATAGACATTCATTTCTCCACATATAAAGACAAGTACCACAATCCCCTGGACAATGAAACTGCAACAGAAAAACTAAAACTCCCTGCAGTATCGATTCATAAAAAGTAAAAACGTGTAGGGTGGGAGGGCATAGTATTTCTCTATATCACACAACCCATATTTATTCACAGATTACCAAAACAATCTCAGATTTTTTTTCCCTTTCTCTCGGTCCCTCGTGTATCTTGAAAAGGCAGTTTAATTAAGACACCCCTTCTGGTGCAAGGGAAGTAACTCTTACTCGATTGAGTTACCCGTATACAAAAGTTTGAACACATTCGTCGACGAAACAAATTTCGCCCATTGAGTCTGCAAACACATTTGCCAGGCATACAAATCGTCTTTCTTCAATAAAACCATCCATTTATTAACAATAGATGTAAGCATACCAGTAAAATATGTCTTGGGGTTTCCTTGCGATTATTTTGATT
>NW_018470644.1:0-671 GCF_002113885.1 Mizuhopecten yessoensis
GTCTGCATGACGTATTTATTCAGGAATTACGTGGTGCGTTTGAAATATCTTCTAAATGTTATTTATATAGACATCTTGTCGAAACTTTTAATATGCAATTTTATTTAGTAAAGCCTTTAACATTTAATACCAAAAAAATGTTGAGTCAATATCGCATGCAGGCGCATTCCCTTAATATCGAATCTGGACGTTATAATGGGGTTCCGAGAGATCAAAGATTATGTTTTGCCTGTGACAAAAATGATTTAGAAGATGAGATACATTTTATCCTTATTTGTCCTGCTTACTCTATATTGAGAAACACATACATTAAGCAATATTACTTCCGATGCCCCAGTGTGTATAAATTAATTGAATTATTGTCATGTAAAAGTATTAAAACATTACGTAGATTGGGTTTATATTTAAAATATGCTACCGCCAAAAGAAAAACCCTCGTCCAGTAATATTGCTAAATTATGTATTCTTTTTATGTGATAATTGCTTATATGGAATTGTCCTCCGCCATCTTGAAAATTTGAAATATGTTTTCTATTCTATGTATCAATTAACCTATATACTGATTTGCATTCGGAAATAAAAAACTTGAACTTGAACAGGTGAAAAACACAGCTTAAACATAGGTAAAAAACACAGGTAAATCAAACTAACTTTAACGAAATAGGCTATAA
>NW_018470645.1:0-671 GCF_002113885.1 Mizuhopecten yessoensis
ATGCCATATTGCAATTACATAATATTTTTTGGCAAAATTAGAAAAAGTAAGAGACCATTAGCATCTCTTTGGCCTCAATCCATAAATATGTCAATCGTTTTTATTATACCTCTACTTTATTTACTATATATACAAGTAATTGGTTAAATCGAATATATCCCAACTTTTGCCTGACTGTGTTTTAGTCATGGTTGTTAGTCTGGGAACTAAAACACACCTACACTTGGGTGTTTCCGCTGAGCCAATCAGACGAGAGGTGGGCGGAGCTTGTAACCGAACTCGGAAGCGACGTGCGAAGAGCTTGCTACCGAACTCGGAAGCATTTGGCTCCACTGCCATCAAAGGGATAGTTGAGACGTGAAGCTATACAGCTTATGGTTTACAAATATTTTCTAGTTAAAACTATCTCTCCAGTGTGTATCGGTATAATGACACGGTTAAAGTATGGGGTTGAGGGATATATAGCATGTCTTTTGACGTCTTTATATCATCATTGTTATACAAAAATCTAGTGTTTATATACCCCGGCTTCGCCTCGGGAAATACACCTGGTCTCGGGACAGCAGACACTTGCTGTATCCCTCAACCCCATACTTTAACTGTATAATAAACCACAGCGACCATGCTTCATAAGCGATCGAAAAATGAAACTGTTAATACATAAAACGTGC
>NW_018470646.1:0-671 GCF_002113885.1 Mizuhopecten yessoensis
CGGACAGGCCAGTGAGTGTTGGTACATATCTATTGAGACCTGCATAGGGTTAGTAACATACATGTATATAGGTACTTTAGCTAGATAGGGCTAACTATAGGACGGAGTCAGTAACTTAGGTACATGACTTGAAGGGGGACAGAAGGGGAGGGGGGGCAGAAGGGGGAGCAGAAGGGGAGGAAGAAGGGAAATGGAAGGGGGGCAAAGGGGGGAGGCGGGCTACAACAATTCTGTGTAACTCATTACACACCACATGTCTTCTTCGAGTCCTGTAATTAAAGCAGACTGTGGGAGAAAAGAAATCTAAAGCTACCTACCAGGAACAGAAGCTAAATTTAGTTGTATGGGGCAATTGCAACAGGCATGATGGTTACGTCAGAACATGGGACAGTGACAATATATTTTGTCAGAACCCATGAGATCTCAGGTAGTAGCAATGACTCTGAAAAGGTAAGGTGAAGTCAGGATTCAAAACAGGCGAGGTAAAAGTCAGGACACTGGACAGATGAGGACTTCAAAAGGTGACAACTTTTAATTTGGACAGATAAAGATGACCAAGAACTCCAAACAGGTGAGGCTGACACAAGACTCAAGAGAAGTAAGGTTGAGTCGAGACTTGGGAGAGATAAGGTTGAGTGTCAGGACTCAGGACAGGTAAGGTTGAGTCAGGA
>NW_018470647.1:0-671 GCF_002113885.1 Mizuhopecten yessoensis
TTATCTGTAAATCCACCACATGAAGTATGATGACATACATGTTGACAAGTATGCGTATATAAGTACGATGCCACCGGTGTTCTTTATTACGTTGATGAAACATATGTTTAAAACAGTTGGGAATTGTTTTCTATACATCTGTGTCTGTTTGCGTTTGTTTTTTTGTTTTTTTTTACATATTCTTACTATTTCCAGGCTGCAGCATATGTTTTTGTGTCAGTATGGTCGTGCTATTTTGGTACTTGCGATTTTTTATGAATACATTAAATATTTATTTTGTTTCAGTGACAGTTTTGTGTCTTGTCCCAACAGACTAACGCGTGTCACGGTGTATGACACGAATCACCATTAATCCATGTCTCACAACATGGATAGGGAAATCTAGCCCTTCACATGTTTAATAACAATTACAAATATACCGGTGCATATTGTCACGAATTCATTGTTTTCATATGTATAGGTACATTGCGCTCGTTATGTAATTCTGTAGTCGTTGTAGCATGTACAATTACAAAATGTATCTGTCTGAGTAACATGTATGCATACGCAATATATCTGTCGTAGTAACATGCATAATTTTTTGTCGTGGTAACATGTATTAATATCTCAAGTGGTAACATGTATTAGCAAGTGGTAACATTTATTAGTATCAGTCGAGGTAACATGTATTA
>NW_018470648.1:0-671 GCF_002113885.1 Mizuhopecten yessoensis
TGTATATGGGATCACCTGCAATACAAGACCAATTTATTGACTTCCTGCAGGTGTTCTCAAAATACAGGTGTGGCTATGTGTGACTGTATAATAGTGTTTCATCTTTTGGAGGACGAGGTGCCACTTTTGTTTTTGCAAATTATAGACGTGAATCTATCAACAAGTATCTTACAAAATGTAAGTGATACATTTTTTTTTATGAAATGCATCATAAAGGTCAATGTACCTTGAGGGGGTAGTGAGAATTTTACATCAATTTTGTTGAATTTTTGTTTGTCTCATTCTGTACTTTCAATATAAATTTACCAGCAACACATGGATGTTTTTCATAACTGTTAATAAAGTTTCTCTAAAAAAATAAAAATTGTAAGTATCTTTTTTTAATGTTTTCTATATCCAAACAAATTATGTACTGAACAGTAGTTGCTATTTAGATTAATATAATTCTTGGTACCTGAATACATGTATATGAAGCACACAAATAAAATAGAAACAATGTTAGGAATAATTAATGTTTTTGCTAAAGTCGAAATTCCAATTAGCTTTGGCCTTCAATTCAGTATAATGTAGCAGGTATAAAAGAATGTAAATTTTGTGTTAAACGAATAAACCAGATAGATATGATCAAGAATAATGTATATAGCACCACAAACAAGGAGAAAATATTAATG
>NW_018470649.1:0-671 GCF_002113885.1 Mizuhopecten yessoensis
ATATATATATACACTCATAATATCACTTAAAATAACATCTCAGTAACACTGTACTTGAGGTGATTATGTCTGTAGCCCTGCCAATCATGGTCTATTTCAGCAGCAGACTTGCGATGAAGAGATCTGATCTTGTTTGCAAGATTTCCCCTTCATAATCATAGGGGAAAACATCACACACGTTTTAAGCTACAATAAAGATATATATTCAGTAGTATGATACAAGAGAAAATATGTACACAACATGCGAATATTTCAATAACTTACCAAAACCATCATCTCCTACAAAGGCGATGCTGGCAAGATCTTCTCGCATTGTGATCTCTTCTGGCCGACTCTGGTTTACAGAGAATTGCGCTTGCACATCTAAGTCACTGGAAATCAAATGTTTCCCATCAATTATCAAATAAAAAGAGAAATTTAATCGGAAGGACTACACAAATGTTAAATGTAGAATTCAGTCACCAATTACAATTTTCACAAAATGATTTAAATACAAAGCTTTTAAAATCAAGTAAAAAATCCCTCTCAAATCAAAATTGGTTTCTTATGTGCAAATGAAATGTTCATCTCCTTGTAATGGACTGTGCTTTAACCCTTTCACCCCTATGCAACTTGAGCAGACTCTCCCATGCATTGATCTGAATGAGTCCATTATGGTCTACAGTGGTGAA
>NW_018470650.1:0-671 GCF_002113885.1 Mizuhopecten yessoensis
GTCATATATTCAACATAATCACAGATAAATTTAGAAACATATCACTGCAGGCTGATAATATATCATAAAAAAAATGAAAACTTATTTAAAATTTAAGATACATACATGTATAAAGCATACTTCAGTACACAAGCTAACATACTATAGCAGGTTTGTGTTAGCAAAAAGAAAGAAGCAGCAGCTAGCTTCATACTATACCCACAGATGTACATCATGCCATGCAAACACATTTAAAATGTATCTAAACATATCTCAAAAAGGCAACTTGAAATGGGCATGCAAAGCATAAAATTCACACAATTAAGACGTAACAGATTTACACATAGCACATCTGCTGTGAAACTTTATGTGGTGTGAACTTTATCATGCATGCCTTGATAGTTTTCATTGGTCATGAAATTATTATATACTATACTTTATAAATCATTGATGTACACTAGATCTATATAGTAAATAGCAATTAAAATATAACAGAGGTCACAGTGATATATCGTGGAAAGTTGATTTTAACTTGGGGTGTTATAATTTAATACCAGATACAAGTGCCTGTGACTGGCCCTGTCTCTAAAATTTTAATCATAATAGAAATGAGACATTATTTTCATTTCCAAGATATCTGTCTGACTCTAGCATTTCAAACTTAAGGAGGAGATAATCTAGTAAAGAAATTA
>NW_018470651.1:0-671 GCF_002113885.1 Mizuhopecten yessoensis
TAACTCCCCTTGCAACTACCAGTAAAGATTAACACTAGATTTTTTGTCTCCTTTCGAATGTGTACGTTACGTAAAGCATACCGTTTTCTATTTTTATTTTTATTTTTTACAAGCAGATGCAATGATAAATCATAGCGCTCGGTGAAAAATCTACGTGTTCGTTCAATTTACACCAAACAAATAGTTTTTATGTAGCAAGATAATAATCATCGACCAAGCTTGGTCCCGCGAACTAAGATTAGGCGAAAACGTCGGTGAACTGGATCCGAACTGTGGCAAATATTTAGAGTTAAATCATCAGGGATTTGCATGTCATTTTCTTTTTTTATTTGAATAACTTTTTTATACTGAAATAAATGCGTAAATCAAGATTGTTACCATGTCACGAGGCGACGTTAACCCTGAACAGGAAGTTCGTGCAATGCAGCAGTTTATCGAACATTAGGCTCTGCATTTGAAAACTACCCACCGCGATACGGATACGTTGATGAATTAACATCCCCGCTGCACTTCTTTTAAGTAAAGCTACCTAAGCATTGTAGTGTTGTTCATAGCTCTATAAATGTCATTGGATATCAATCAAAGGTTGTAATGTTATTGAATTGGCATGATTGATACGATGTTTCTATACAAAGGCATTGTTTTATGAGTATATATATATATATATATAT
>NW_018470652.1:0-671 GCF_002113885.1 Mizuhopecten yessoensis
TATGTAGTTAACACACAGATAACCCTGTTTTCTTTGTGGATAAGACACATGCATCCCTAAGTTCTGTGTAGATTAAGACACAGATAACCCTGTACAGTATTTGTATATATATTAGACACATGCCTGTAACATTGTATTTTGTGATTACAGCATGTGTTTGACTATCGGGAGGGTGAGAGGTTCGGCTGTGTGGCAGACATTGGTTGGATCACCGGCCACACCTATGTGGTGTACGGACCACTGAGTAATGGTGCCACAACGGTGTTGTTTGAGAGTACACCCACCTACCCAAATCCAGGTAAAATGATGTTATGGGAATTTCAGTTCCATTTTGTATTTGAAGTTCAGCTATTAAGACAATTATGGTTAACGGAAGAAGTATTTTGCAGTTTATGGATGTATTTGTCGAGGGAACTTGCCCTAATGATTTTTCCATTGGAAAAAACACCTAATATAAACTATTGTAGTTACAAAATGAACATCATGTTTGGACAGGGCGGTACTGGGAGATGGTGCAGCGACTAAGACTGGACCATATTTACTTGGCCCCAACCTCCTTACGACTCCTGCTCAAGGAAGGCAATGAGTGGGTGAAAAAGTATGACCGGTCTTCACTCAGGAAACTTGGCTGTGGTAAGTATTGAGAGGTCAAGGTCAGCACTCAGGAAACT
>NW_018470653.1:0-671 GCF_002113885.1 Mizuhopecten yessoensis
AATTACCATCTGTGATGTACTTAAGCCTAATTAAGGCGATTGGCCGTTCTTGCCGTCGCAGTTGCAGGAACAAACCAGTGGCCCTATCTGGCAGTCGTCGCCGAAAAAACATCTATATCTACAACCAAGCAATAATGAAAAAGATACCTCATCAAAATAAACACCTTAACCAACTCCTCACGGATCTGTCAACAGAATTACAAACACTGACGTTCACTGATAACTCATCTTTCCATCGCCGTATTAACCAATTCAAACGACTTCACTCTAGAAGTCGCACTAATCATGATCACACCTAGAAATATGTATAGATCCTAACAACCAGGAAAGAAAACACTGGCATTCCTGCACTCCTCAAAGATTGACAGCTCATAACAGGCACAGCGCAAAAGCAAATACGTAAACCAACACTTTCAAGCTGCCTTCACAACATAACAGAACCATGACCTACTGGACAAAGGCCATCGCCACATCCATCATGCCTGAAATACACATCACAAACAATGGTATAGAAACGTTATTACACATTGACCCCCAACAAAGCAATGGGACCTGATCATGTATAGTGCAACATACTAAAAGAATTAAAAGACATCACAGCATTCACTCAACACAGGCACACCACACGATGACTAGAAACATGCGAATGTAAACCATATCTACAAAAAAAA
>NW_018470654.1:0-671 GCF_002113885.1 Mizuhopecten yessoensis
TGGCATAAGCTCACCTTGGTCCTTCGAACCAGGTGAGCTAATAATAGGGATAACTGAAATACAGCTAAACCTGTATAAAGAGACAACCCTAGATCAGTCCAAAGAGTGGTCTCTTAACACAGGTGGTATCTTAATACAGGCTTAATTCACTACAATGGGGAACATTTAAAGAGATATCTTGTGGTCTCACAGCACAGGTTTAATTCACTGCAAAAGGGAACATTTAAAGAGATCTCTTAACACAGGTGGTCTCTTAATATAGGTTTAATTCACAACAATGGGGAACATTTAAAGAGATCTCTTAGCAGAGTTGGTCTCTTAATAAAGGTGATTGCAGGAGCAGAGCTGACTGTATTACACCAAATGTAAATACATGTACACTACATACAGTTATAATCACCACATAAACTGGTTATACAGACTTCTCCTGAACACCTACTTAGTATCGTTGGAAGAACCTGGTGCATTAGTATAGTTGACGATAGCATTAAATGACTGATTGGTCCACTGCCAGAACACAACTGCTGCTGGACTTCTGCAATGACAAAATCAAACAAGTATTTTTATAATGGTTTATTATTAGTCTTAAAGATCCCTGTACCACTACCAAAAACTGCAAAGTTCTAATAGTCTTCCAACCAAGCATGCTTCTGGCAAAATATCATTACCCT
>NW_018470655.1:0-671 GCF_002113885.1 Mizuhopecten yessoensis
TATTACTTACCTGACAATTTTTGCCTATGTTTAAACTCTGTACACGTGTGTTATGGTGTGTTATGGTGTAGCCACACATAACCTTTAGTCAATAGGAGCTGTGATAGTGGTTTACTGTGTATAGACTACACTAGAACAAAGTACACACTACCCATACACGGCCTGTACTTTGGTCATACAGAACTGTCATTAAAACACCTTTGCAATTGATCATTGCCAAGTGCAAGGCCAATGGGTTAGACTTTGTCCACTGCTAAGCAGTCTGTATATAGCTACTAGACATTGTAAGGAAGTATATAGAGCAAAGTGGCAGTTAGGGGAAATCTCACATGTGCTTCTCATAATTATCATAATTATAGATAGAGCTGGAAGATTTCAAGAAGGATATTCAAGGTAATTTTAATTCAATTTCAGATATGAAATATTTTTTCAAAGGGATTTTATTACATTTAATTGATACTCATCTTTAACTTCAAATAGTTTGTTTTGTTATAATAAATGTTAGTTTTCTTTATTATTAATTAAGTGAGCAAAGTCTCTTTTTGACATTTCTCATTTGATAAATTATATAAATATATGTCTGAGTATAATAAATGAAATCATTTATAGTTATATACATTATATTTTGCAAGTTTGTAATTACATGTATTATATTCTGCAAGTTTGTAATT
>NW_018470656.1:0-671 GCF_002113885.1 Mizuhopecten yessoensis
AAAAGAAGACCTCTGAAATAATTCCAAGGCACCAAGTAATGCCCACACCAGAGTCATCATTCCACACAGAGACAAATAATCCTGTTCTATAATAATACAGGATATCAGTTAGTACAATATAAAACAGATACAACAGCTTTGTTTTCTAACCAAATAAAAATACAGTTATCCTTTTCTGATCTGACAAGACCTCCATCATTCTAAATAGTACAAAAGGAGCTCATGATTAAAATCACAGGCAAGGGCTCTATCATCATAAAAAACACAAGAGCTTGGTGTTCTTGATAGAAACAGGAGCTTGATGTTCTGAACAGACAAGAGCTCAATCATTCTAATCAAATAAGATTTTTTTTTTAATAAAGAGACAAGAGGTTGTAATAATTTCGAAATGAGAAATACATACGAGAGATTGGTGTTTTTAATGGAGACAAGGTGTTTGTTCTGAACAGACATGTTCAGTCAGGATACTAAAAAGCTGCAAAAGTCAAATCATTCTTCACAAATACAAAGGCACAATCAGTCTTGGCATATACAAGAGTCCTGTTCATTTAAAAATGATGTGGTGGGGGTAAACAACTTGTTAAAAGGTAAGAGTCAGTTATTTCTTACTAGTAATGGACTAATCGATATCAATGCATGGTAGAGTCTACTAAAGTTACATAGGGGTGAAA
>NW_018470657.1:0-672 GCF_002113885.1 Mizuhopecten yessoensis
ATCACTAATTTTTGAAAAGTACAGGAAAGATATTTCTCCAGCTTGTCATGCAAGTTCATAAACAAAATGGCCAACAGGTGGCCATCTTGGATTCTGATAGTTGAAGTTTGTTATTCTTTTTCTTGAGAGGCGACAGGCGACCATCTTTGATGTTGAATTTGGTTTAATATTGCTATTTCTAAAGTTTGTAGGTTCCTCTTTGTCCCTTTTTTGCAAGGTCAATTTTGCTAATATCAGAAAAAAGTAGTCATATTTTTTTAATATCACTTGTTATTGTCAATAGAACAGATAAGTATTACCTAGAAAAGTAGAAAAGTGAAAAGCAATAAACATTATGCAATGGTGGGCGCCAAGATCCATCTGGGATCTCTTGTCCTGTAATTTCCTTGTTTTTATTTATTTGCAGATACAACATGTAATATCTGCATGGAACGAGAGAGAGACTGTGCATCTATGTGTTGTGGTCATATTGCTGCATGCTTAGTGTGCGCTAGACAGCTGTAAATATGTCCCATTTGTAGAGCTGAGATTAAGGAAGTTTTAAAGGTGTACCAAGTCTAGGATTGTAACGGTAATCTGTGATGGGTTCCATCAGACAAGCACCCTTCTTTTTATCTTCAAAGAAATTTAAAACTTTTGATTTTTCTGGAATGCAAGATATTTTTTGTTTCT
>NW_018470658.1:0-672 GCF_002113885.1 Mizuhopecten yessoensis
AATGGCAGGAGATTTTAAAAACTTATATTGATTTAAATATTTTAGGAAACTGGGGGACGGAATACATTGTTAAATGTGAAATGACGAGTAAAAATCTTTTTTGGAAAGATGTGTTTAATGCATGGAAAAAGTTAGTAATAGTACAAGATAACCAATGCAAGGGAGATAACTCCTTTTCCAAAATGCCTATCTGGTATAATAAATTGTTTAAAATAAATAATGAGAGTATTTTTTATAGAAAGTGGTTCAGTAAAGGTGTAGTTATAGTGAATGACCTTCTTAAGGATAATAATTCAAAATTGTTTTATAATCTTCAAGAAGTTAGACAAATTTTTAAAATTGAAACAAATTTTCTTCAGTATCAAAGGTCTGCTATCTACAATTAAAAGACATCTCTCTCAACAACATGAAATAAAATGTATAAGCAATATTTCTAAGAAATAGGAAAGGTACAAAAGACTTTTATAGTTTGCTTTGTAAAAATGATACACTGTCAACTGGTAGAAAGAAATGGAGTAATTATTTTGATTATAATGATAATACATGGAGAAATATCTACAAAATACCATTTCAAGTAACCAAAAACACAAAACTGCAATGGTTTCAGTATAGAGTTGATCAACACATACTCATATCTGTACAGGGCTGGAATAGTAGATAATCCTCATTGTT
>NW_018470659.1:0-672 GCF_002113885.1 Mizuhopecten yessoensis
AATATTAGATTCTCTTATAAAAACGTGTTTGCTTCTAAGCTCGTTAAAGGAGGCGTTTTAATCCAAAATGAAATTCGTCATCCACGTCATATTGAATGGACAAAGTCTAATCACGGACTTATNAATCTATTCCGTGGTCTAACGAACGGGACCTACATTCCGATGTCTTCAAGATTCAATTTGAATACCATACAAAATATCACATCCATACCAGAGGCACGTGTCAACGGTGGGGCTGTTGGTTTGTAAACTTCGATATGACATTTCCTGTTGTCTTCAATATTAGTGAGAGACGATAAAGAAAATTATTATTTTGTTTCGTAGACAGAGGTTTTCACAATATTAGATTCTCTTATAAAAACGTGTTTGCTTCTAAGCTCGTTGAAGGAGGCATTCTAATCCAAAATGAAATTCGTCATCCACGTCATATTGAATGGACAAAGTCTAATCACGGACTTATATATAGCAATCTAATTCCGTGGTCTAACGAACGGGACCTACATTCCGATGTCTTCAAGATTCAATTTGAATACCATACAAAATATCACACCCATACCAGAGGCACGTGTCAACGGTGGGGCTGTTGGTATGTGTACTGGACACGTCGATTAATCCGATAGACACCACTTTGTTCCCTTCATGGAATACAACATAACAGATATACTCTACTTT
>NW_018470660.1:0-672 GCF_002113885.1 Mizuhopecten yessoensis
AGAGAGAGAGAGAGAGAGAGAGAGAGAGAGAGAGAGAGTGTGTGTATGTGTGTGTGTGAGTGTGTATGTGAGTGTGTGTGTGTGTGTGTGTGTGTGTGTGTNGTGTGTGTGTGTGTGTGTGTGTGTGTGTGTGTGTGTGTGTGTGTGAGTGTATGTGTGTGTGAGTGTGTGTGTGAGTGAGTGTGTATGTGTGTGTGAGTGTGTATGTGTATGTGTGTGTATGTGTGTGTGAGTGTGTATGTGTGTGTGAGTGTGTGTGTATATGGGTGTGTGTGTGTGTATGTGTGTGGGAATGAGTGAACGCATGCACGACAACTTGTCATTTAGCTACCTTATTTGTAAAGTAGTTTTTGGTGTGCCATCTTGTAATTTTGTTGTAATTTTTATTGTATTTGTTTATGGAAAGCGCTTTATATAAGTTGTATAACTTGTGCCCAATCCAGTTGCATTATGGTAATAACATATGTTTAAATCAATTACTTCTTTAAGTACTTATCAACTCTGCATATACTCATTTGTTTACATTCCTTAAGTTCTAATATTTTTACACTCACAAAGATCAACTTCAGTGATAACATTATAATGTGCAGCTGCTATTGGTAATTAAGTATTAAATACTAGTAATTTAAAAGAACAGTACCATAACAAATAGCAAAAAGAAAATTACCATAA
>NW_018470661.1:0-672 GCF_002113885.1 Mizuhopecten yessoensis
AGCATGCTGGGTCGGAAGGCTATAAACACTGTTCAACTTAATGTCCTTGTTCGACTGTCAAGGTCACAGGCATCATTTGTTTAAATAATTAAACAAATTATAATGTATCGAACACAGATATTTTGTAACTGTAGCTGTATATTAGTCCACTTTTAAGATTACAAGTGTGAGAATAATACCAGGTGAGCGATTCAGGCCCATTGGGCCTCCTGTAATATTAAAAGTATGTATAATATCATGATTTATCTGTTGAGCGAGGGATATCTATGACAAAATTTTCTTTTAGCCATTTCCCTTTCAAAGTAGGCATAGATATATGCCTCAATTTTGTCTCCTATCATTGGTTTTCAAATAAAATTTCAAATAATTCAAAATTTTACCTATCTTTATGGTATATCTATTAACTACATATCCATATCTGACATTCCAAATTTTAACCATATGACCATTTTCATATCCTACTCGATCAATATCAGCCCACGAACTACTTGCCCATTGGGCTGATATTGGAGTCTGGCTTGTATACAGTAGGATATGAAAATGATCATATGATAACCTCTAAATAATCTTCTATACTTTTTCACCTGTAGTTTGTCTGGGGCATATCTTCTATACTGTTTTATCCTTTAATAACCAGATTTCAGAAAATTCATAAAACTAAGAGATCAGCAA
>NW_018470662.1:0-672 GCF_002113885.1 Mizuhopecten yessoensis
ACGGAAACGCAACGGAAACGCAATATTAATATTTTTCTTTAAAAGCGTTCCATTTTGGATATCCCACCCTATACATTTAGTATCGAACTCGCTGTATCTTGCCATGGTATCGTGTTATCTTTTCACAGTATATGACCATATCTATATACAAATGCATATGGCAAGTAGCATGCGCTTGCTGGCTTAGCGAACTAAGTTTTTGGAGAAAAGTAATGAACTTAACTTATTTATTCAAGTTCGCATGGGTCAAATCTGTTAAAATACTCAAATAGCTTCGCTTGCTGATATGGAGATTGCAAAGTTTGTGAAACGAAAATGGCCTTGACCGATATTCAAAGCCACTGGTTCTACATCTGTTTCAACACTAAACACAGCTTCTTCTGAGGAACGTAGAGGACTAGAGTCGTGATGCATCGCTAGTGGCTTGCTAGCAAGGAGCGCTACAATGTATGGAAACAATATCTTGACCTATATTCAAGGTCAACAGATTAAAATCTGTTGAAACACTGAAACAGCTTCTTCTGGAGAACCAAACAGCATGCAGCCGTGATGNTGTAAGGAGTACTACAAAATTTGATAAAAGAAAATAACCGGATATTTATTCAGAAGGATAGAAGGATAGGAATCAAATCTGTTAAATTCTCAAATGACTTCAATTTCAGAACCGAGAGG
>NW_018470663.1:0-672 GCF_002113885.1 Mizuhopecten yessoensis
GTTTGGATTACTAAAAACTAGTGTCCAGCATTAGGGATAATTTAGAAATGTAACACTGTACATTCCGTTGGTCCATAAATATTTAAAATGTTTAGGCCCGTCATATAATTATTTACTTCAATATGTCGTTTGCACCTGCTCAACACAAAAACTAGGAATGCAGGGATTTTTTTCATGTGTTTATTTTACACAAATAAAAAAATCATATATTTGGTGCCAGTCATGCCTTATTAAAACAGTAACATATCACGGAGGTAATCAGGAGATTTTCTCAACCAGAAATAAAAAATAGTCGAAACAGGAAACACACATATATTTCTATTTGTTTTTTTTCCAATGCCGAGGAACTGCTGCAAACACACCTGTACAAGTTCGTGAAAAAAAGCCTTAAAGTCAGAAGGTGAGTAATATATATTTTGGTTTCAGTCTTTTATTCCGTTTATGATGCTTTGAAGAAACGCTTTTTAAGATTCTTCTATTAGTCAAACAGTACATTTTGTTTTGCTGGAACATTTACCTTTTTTTGTCATGTTACCATGCAAATAAGTTACAATATNACAATATGATTTAATTTTGTCGTTTCCGGATGGGAAGTCAAACTATCCAAACGTCTATACGAAACGTACTTAGTAAGTGGTCAAGTGGTGCTTTCGATATGTAAAGTGTGAAATG
>NW_018470664.1:0-188 GCF_002113885.1 Mizuhopecten yessoensis
ATCACACAGTCTGTAAAGTGTAACCTAGGGTCACCCTCTCATCACCCAGTCTGTAAAGTGTTACTTATGGTCACCCTCTCATCACGCAGTCTGTAAAGTGTAACTTTGGGTCACCCACTCATCACGCAGTCTGTAAAGTGTAACTTAGGGTCACCCTCTCATCACGCAGTCTGTAAAGTGTTACTTAG
>NW_018470664.1:366-672 GCF_002113885.1 Mizuhopecten yessoensis
CCTCTCATCACGCAGTCTGTAAAGTGTAACTTAGGGTCACCCTCTCATCAAGCAGTCTGTAAAGTGTTACTTAGAGTCATCCTCTCATCAAGCAGTCTGTAAAGTGTAACTTAGGGTCACCCTCTCATCAAGCAGTCTGTAAAGTGTAACTTAGGGTCACCCTCTCATCACGCGTTCTGTAAAGTGTAACTTAGGGTCACCCTTTCATCACGAAGTCTGTAAAGTGTAACTTAGGGTCACCTTCTTATCACCCAGTCTGTTATCACACAGTCTATAATGTGTAACATAACATCACCCTTTCAAGAC
>NW_018470665.1:0-672 GCF_002113885.1 Mizuhopecten yessoensis
ACCGTGTTTTCTTTAGTACGTACATGTATGTACATACGTGTATAATTAGTATGTTGATGCAGGTTTTTAAATTCAACCGATATGACGTGACTGTCTGAGGCAGCATATCATTTGGTTTAGAAGATTTTTGACCTCCTTTTTAATAGTATTGAATTTTTCCACACACGGAGTTCTCCGAATAGGTCAACTTGATAGAGTTTAAAACCTCCGTCAAGTTTTTATAACACTATACTTTAGTTCGAATCTAAGAAATGGTTTCTGACATTTTTTCTAAATACTATTAGACTTTAGCATTTGAAAAAAATGCTCTATTACCACAATAAATGTCGCAGTGGTTTTTTTGGCAAAAACACTAGCAGAGTGTCTCCTGTGTGCTTTAATTTCAGGTGGATCACATAAACACGATGTTATAAATTCAAAATATGTTTGTATATTTGGATGGAATACATATCTCGGGATTCGAAAATGTTAGAAAAATAATCAACTCAGGCCGCCACTGGCATTCGTCATTTTGCTCTCCCTTGTTATATATTCCACTTTAATACACGCACGTATGTGATAATTTCTNATATGTGATAATTTCTTAAACAAAAACTTATCTTTTTGTATGCACAAACGTAAATATAACTTATTTCGATTTTGTAATACACTGAATTATTAATGCTGTTTAAG
>NW_018470666.1:0-672 GCF_002113885.1 Mizuhopecten yessoensis
TAGCTAATAGTTTCCCCCCTGATTGCTTATACAGAAAGGGGGAAAGAATCAGCTAGCCAATATTTTCCCCCCCAGTTACTAATACAGAGATGGGGAAGGAATCAGCTAGCCAATAGTTTCCCCTCCTAATTGCTTAATTATACAGAGAGGGGGGATATAATCAGCTAGCTAATAGTTTCCCCTCCTAATTGCTTATACAGAAAGGGGGGAAAGAATCAGCTAGCCAATAGTTTCCCCCTTAATCAAAATACAGGGGGGGGGGAGATTGAGCTATCCAATAGTTTCCGCCTTAGTTACTAATACAGAGATGGGGGAAAGAATCAGCTAGCGAATAGTTTCCCCCCCCCCTAATAGCTTATACAGAAAGGGGGATAGAATCAGCTAGCGAATAGTTTCCCCCCCCCCCCCTGATTGCTTATACAAAAGGGGGGAAAGAATCAGCTAGCCAATAGTTTCCCCCCTAGTTACTAATACTGAGATGGGGGAAGGAATCAGGTAGCCAGTAGTCACCCCAACCTAATTGCTTAAACAGAGAGGGGGGGATAGAATCAGCTAGCTAATATTTTCCCCCCCTAATTGCTTAAACAGAGAAGGGGGATAGAATCAGCTAGCTAATAGTCACCCCAACCTAATTGCTTATACAGAAAGGGGGGAAAGAATCAGCGAGCCAAT
>NW_018470667.1:0-672 GCF_002113885.1 Mizuhopecten yessoensis
GGTACCTGTCACTCCAGTGAGACATGTGTGTGAGGGGTACCAGTCACTCCAGTGAGACCTGTTTGTGAGGGGTACCTGTCAGTGAGACATGTGTGTGAGGGGTACCTGTCACTCCAGTGAGACATGTGCGTGAGGGGGACCTGTCACTCCATTGAGACATGTGTGTGAGGGGTACCTGTCACTCCAGTGAGACATGTGCGTGGGGGGTACCTGTCACTCCATTGAGACATGTGTGTGAGGGGTACCTGTCACTCCAGTGAGACATATGTGTGAGGGGTACCTGTCACTCCAGTGAGACATGTGCGTGAGGGGTACCTGTCACTCCAGTGAGACATGTGTGTGAGTGGTACCTGTCACTCCAGTGAGACATGTGTGTGAGCGGTATCTGTCACTCCAGTGAGACATGTGTGTGGGGGGTACCTGTCACTCCAGTGAGACATGTGCGTGAGGGGTACCTGTCACTCCATTGAGACATGTGTGTGAGGGGTACCTGTCACTCCAGTGATACATGTGTGTGAGGGGTACCTGTCGGTGAGACATGTGTGTGAGTGGTACCTGTCACTCCAGTGAGGCATGTGTGTGAGGGGTACAAGTCACTCCAGTGAGACATTTGTGTGAGGGGTACCAGTCACTCCAGTGAGACATGGGTGTGAGTGGTACCTGTCACTCCAG
>NW_018470668.1:0-672 GCF_002113885.1 Mizuhopecten yessoensis
GTGCTTTACAGTTTTATTACTGTAAATTTTGTATCAATATAAAATATACAAAAATAAACGTACGTGACTACCAATTCATACCAATTCATACATTGAAGGAACGTGACGACAATATTAGCATATATTTTTGGTAATATGAACTAGGCTAAATCGTTTTTATAAATAGTGTCGCTAAAACGTATAATATTGTAATTAACAACTCAAGGACTGGTCATCGGTCGTACTAGCGTAGCACTGAGGACTTTGCATTTTTAGTTCAAGTCTCGGTGAAACGTCCGTTTACAAAGCGTCATTAAATTAAGAAATATATAGAAATGAAGCATTAGTGTCTCCAAGCCTTAACAGCTGAATAGGGTACATGTGTATTGTGTATTGGTTATCAGCAATATCATANGTCATAGCAACGCATTGCATCTACAACTAGATATAACAGGTTCTATGGTGTAATGGTTAGCACTCAGGACTCTGAATCCTGCGATCCGAGTTCAAATCTCGGTAGAACCTGAATGATAATTTATATTTTTACAATAAAGATCTTTCTTTAACAGAAATAATTAGGATTTTACTTTGGTATTTATATCAAACAAACACATCGTTCGGCTATGTAATTTATACTGTTTCACACGAACTAAAAGATTCAAAAATAATATCGCCCACGTAGGGACTCGAACC
>NW_018470669.1:0-672 GCF_002113885.1 Mizuhopecten yessoensis
CAGTGTACGTTAAACAGCTACATGTACTGACGTCAGTGTTCGTTACAAAGCTACATATACTGACGTCAGTGTACGTTAAACAGATACATTTACTGACGTCAGTGTACGTTAAACAGCTACATGAACTGACGTCAGTGTACGATAAACAGCTACATATACTGACGTCAGTGTACGTTAAACAGCTACATGTACTGACGTCAGTGTTCGTTAAACAGCTACATGAACTAACGTCAGGGTACGTTACATAGCTACACGTACTGACGTCAGTGTACGCTAAACAGCTACACGTACTGACGTCAGTGTACGTTACANTGAACTAACGTCAGGGTACGTTACATAGCTACACGTACTGACGTCAGTGTACGCTAAACAGCTACACGTACTGACGTCAGTGTACGTTACATAGCTACACGTACTGACGTCAGTGTACGTTAAACAGCTACACGTACTGACGTCAGTGTACAGATCACGGTTTATTTTACACAGGTTATCTGCGGAAGGGAACTAAAATAATTTCCATTTCCTTTCTGTACAATTTTTTATTAAGTCTGTTGACTGTATAACTCATTCAACTGTCGATATCTCACGTTTAAAAGGTAAATACACGTATACAGCAATAATTTTGTTCAAGGTAATGTAGGCATCTTATTTAATGTTACAATAATAAAGATT
>NW_018470670.1:0-672 GCF_002113885.1 Mizuhopecten yessoensis
GACAGCACTCGGGCTACAGAGGTAAGACCAGACAGCACTCGGGCACAGAGGCAAGACCAGACAGCACTCGGGCACAGAGGTAAGACCAGACAGCACTCGGGCCACAGAGGTAAGACCAGACAGCACTCGGGCTACAGAGGTAAGACCAGACAGCACTCGGGCTACAGAGGTAAGACCAGACAGCACTCGGGCTACAGAGGTAAGACCAGACAGCACTCGGGCTACAGAGGTAAGACCAGACAGNACAGAGGTAAGACCAGACAGCGCTCGGGCTACAGAGGTCAGAACAGACAGCACTCGGGCTACAGAGGTAAGACCAGACAGCAATCGGGCTACAGAGGTAAGACCAGACAGCACTCGGGCTACAGAGGTAAGACCAGACAGCACTCGGGCTACAGAGGTAAGACCAGACAGCACTCGGGCTACAGAGGTAAGACCAGACAGCACTCGGGCTACAGAGGTAAGACCAGACAGCACTCGGGCTACAGAGGTAAGACCAGACAGCACTCGGGCAGTTTCTAGTTGTACCCTTTCCAAGGCATTTGTCAGTTCATCAGAACATACAATAGTTGGTATAATAGAGGGCTGCAGGTTCGAGTCACGGCACGGCACTGTCTTGTATCTTCGAGCAATTGCATGATCGTAAGAGGCGACTAAATTTGGGACCTTATC
>NW_018470671.1:0-672 GCF_002113885.1 Mizuhopecten yessoensis
GCATCGGATGCAACTATGATTAAAATGGCAATCCTCCCTAGTGCAACCCCGCTGATTGTAATTGAAGTTGTTGCACACTTCTACATTATTGTGTGTGACACGTGGGCGCCCTCACTTGTCGCTGTCTTTTGATCCTATGTTCTTAACCTCACCTGGAGATTTATGGCTAGGGTTAACGTTGCGGGCCTGCTGGTGACAAAATGGTGTGTGGTGTTCGAAGGACCCACAATGCTGGCATTCGTTAGTTTTTGCTCCTGCTACAATCATGTACAGCAAGTCTTTATCCCGTTTTCCCCAATCCACGACAATATTGTCCTCCCTGAGGGCTGTTGCAGATTTAGCGGCAAAGAGTTTGTGATACTCATAAAACTTGAGTTGGCCGTAGAAATTGTGTATTTCCAGAATGTTCCCCTCATAATCGTCCAATTCACGCCTCCTGTGAGGGTAAGCCTCACACATGATCCGTTTATATTTGTCAAAGGCTGTTAAGAATTCGACTATCGTGAGGTTACGGTGTAACCGTGCATCTTGGAATCTTGGCTGATTGTTTTGATTGATCTGGCAATGCTCCTGGTCACTAATTAACAACGAAGCCATGTTTACGGCCTTACCTTCTAATATCTGCTGTCTTAGATTTGCCGGCACCGCGTCTTTCTTTGGTAACATCTCCGG
>NW_018470672.1:0-672 GCF_002113885.1 Mizuhopecten yessoensis
TTTTTTCCCCTGTTTTCAATACGTATTCCGATTCTATCTGAAGTCAAAAAATTATTCTTTATAGGGAAAAGGTTGTTACATGATTTAAATCTTGTATGTCAAAACAAAACAAAAATCGTTTAATTCGGCAATATAACTAAATCATACCATTTTACTGATCCCGGTAATATTATAAATTATGTAAATCTAATAGCGCACGTATCTGATTTGACTCCGGGTACCGTCAGAGGATCAGAGAACAGAATACGCCGTGGCCATCACAACAGTTATCCCTTGGAGGGCCTCATGGTAAAATCAAACTAACCAGTCACTTATCCCTTCATTTCGCATAAACCACTGTATAATTATAAAAACACAAAGTAAACTCTCTCCGATACATGCCCATTAACATATTAAACTAAGTTCATCTGTGTTCAAACTCACACAATGATACTAGCGAGCTTAATAGTTTTAGATATTTATTCATAACATAAACAGCGCTAGCATTTCTGTCGATTTTGTTTCAGCTTAACCTGCTATCCGGAAGAATACATGCATCACAGAGAGAGAGAGATCGTCCATGGAAGCAATACCTGATTCTCAATATTTTTGGTAAATACTAGAAAAATAATAATAATAAAAATAGTCATAACCTATGTTATTACCAGACTTCTATCCTTTACATTGGTTTGT
>NW_018470673.1:0-672 GCF_002113885.1 Mizuhopecten yessoensis
ATCGACAGCAAATCGTTACTGGCAGAATATGATCAATTTTAAAAGACCTCATATAACGAAACCGGACAGTCGTTTTTCAGGATCTGCAAGAATCATACCACGAGATAGGGAACTTTGAGAAAGTTCAGTGTATACAACATCTGTGGTTTTGAAAATGGGTTAATACACTATCTAGGACGTACACTTTCTGTTGTTCGTTTCCAGAAGAGGGACAAGGCGAAAGCAGAGCTCAGTGGTTCCATGAGACATGAATTCACCATGTTGACATAGTTGTACAAAAGACCCCCTTGGGATCCCTTGATTAGGGGCAGCCAGAGTATACTCACCACACACATAAACAACACGAACAACCTATAACATAATAGACTAGCACATAGACAGTCACATAAAGTCGTCAGTACAGGTTGTAAAGACTGCGAATACAGACAGAGTAGGTGATATCATTTGTTACAAGTTGCACCACAATGACATTTCAGTAATAAGATATCTGTATTTGACACGTTAATTATGACTTTTCATTTTTAATAAATACTTGTTTAAGGAAATGTAATGACATTGCCATAACGGTGAATATTAAAGCAATAAGCATGACCTTCTAACATTAATTCGAATTTAACCGTATCGATACGCTCGGACTTTTTTTTCATAATTTCTCTGTAAGCTTTCTTACAT
>NW_018470674.1:0-672 GCF_002113885.1 Mizuhopecten yessoensis
GTCAAATTGTATAGTGTAAACCTTTAATGACTAATATGCTTACAGTATACAAGCATACCTGCGTGTATGTGTATGTGTGTGCATATGCACATGTGTGTATGTGTGTGCATATGCACATGTGTGTATGTGCTTGCGTATGTATGTATATATCTGCGTACATCCGTTTGTGCGTGCATGTGGAGATGTGTATGTGCGTATGCATGTAAACTATGTATGTGTGTGGGTGCATATATATTTGCGTGCGTGCGTATGTATGTATGCATGCATGTACAACACGTTTACATGCGTATGAATGAAAGTATGTTTGTATGTTTGACGTGCCTAAGTGCAGGCATACATGCCTACGTGCGTAGGTATGCATGTATGCATGCATGGCTGTATGTATGTACATATGTATGTATGTATTTGTGACTACGCGTAGACATGCATGCCTATGTGCGAAGGTATACATGCATGCATGCATGTATGTATGTATGTATGTGTATGTATGTATGCATGTATGTTTGTATGTATGTATGTATGTATGCATGCATGTATGTTTTATATGTATGAATATCGACCAACATGACGAAATGTTGTTTTTTTAACTTTGGCGAAAGTTTAATTTATACTCAATTTCAAAAGTTCAAATGTGTAATGATTTACTTATGGGCCGTGAGATAATATTGGTAT
>NW_018470675.1:0-672 GCF_002113885.1 Mizuhopecten yessoensis
TTCTCTGATTATCATCACCCTTTTTAACTCTTTTATGTGATATCATACTTTACATTTATTTAAAGGATAACATTCAAGGTTTTAAAGAGCAAATACAAAGCAGTATAACAATATACCGATAATAAACAAAAACTGGGCCAATTCCTTGCAGCTACGAAACTGTTGGAAACAGCGGATTAGAAGCAGAAGGGATTAACGAAATGCTTGTTATCCCAAAATGTTCCAATTTTCGCAGCAATTGGGAGTAAAATGTGGATATAACGACAAAAAGGGCTCATACCTAATTAACTAATACCAACAATACGGTAAGAGGCGACGGAAAAGTAGCTTGGGTTTTTCTATTCTGTGCACGAGAAGCGATAAAGGCAACTTAACGGTTCATTACGAAAGGTCGGGAAAAGTTGCGTTGCTGTTCGGAATCCCTCTGAGAATATTACTTTACAATCCGGTCGGTTCGCGGAACATCAGACGAAGATTTTAGAAAATTAGTCTCATTGGGATTTGGATAAACCCGACACACAAGCGTTTCCCCTTCGTCCTCATTTGTTTCCCTAATTGGGAAAATATTCACATCAAGCCGTTTTATTTGCTATTACCATGCCTAGTTACTAGTTTATCTTGTCAGAATGCTCGCCGCGAGACCGTCCCCAGGGGGCGCTGCTCGCACGCCAT
>NW_018470676.1:0-672 GCF_002113885.1 Mizuhopecten yessoensis
TCCTGTTCGATGAACAACACCAAACTTCCTGTTCACAAAGCAGCACTAAACTCCCTGTTACCTTAGCAGTACCAAAACTTATGTTCACTTAGCAGTACCCAACTTGCTGTTCATTAAACAGCCACCACCATCCTGTTCACTAAGCAGCACCTAACCCTCTGTCTACTAAACAGCAACCGACTTCCTGTTCATTAAGCAGCAACGAACTTCTTGTCCATTTAGTAGCACCCAACTTCCTGTTCATTTAACAGCACCCAACATGCTATTCACTTAGCAGCACCAAATTTCTTATTCACTTAGCAGCATCTAACCCCCTGTTCGCTTATATAAGTAGCAGCACCAAACCTCCTGTTTACGTAGCAGCACCTTACGCCTATTCGCTAAACAGCGCCTAACTGCCAGTTCACTCAGCAGCACCGAATTTCCTGTTCACTTACCAGAACCCAATTTCATGTTCAATTAGCAGCACCTACCTTGCTGTTCAATAAGCAGCACATAACTTCCTGTTAACTTAGCGGACATAACTTCCTGTTAACTTAGCAGCCCCCAACTTCCAGTTCACTTAGCGGACATAACTTCCTGTTTACTTAGCAGCCCCCAACTTCCTGTTCACTTAGCGGACATAACTTGCTGTTAACTTAGCAGCCCCAAACTTCCAGTTCACTTAGCAGA
>NW_018470677.1:0-672 GCF_002113885.1 Mizuhopecten yessoensis
TTTCCAAAATGGAGGAGTTACTTATATCAAGATTGGCAATGAGTATTATGATTATGAAGTGTATAAAAGTGTTTTTGAAAGGCGAGATGAATCGTATGCATAATTAGTTCGCAGTAAACTCACATTTTTAAAGTGAGGATGGTTCAAGCTAGAATCGACTTGTTTGACATCATCTTGGTGAGGATTTTTCTTATGTATTTGGAACAAACCATTCAATTTTTGTTTGGTCATCTACACTAGCGAAATGCTATTGGAGTGATTTTCATTGTTCGTGGATTTTGATAATCATATAACAATGATACAATATATTTACACTTGAGCAGAATGTCGAGTTGATGACTATATCTTTTTCCAATGAGACGATATGAACTAGTGAACATTTGATATATAATGCAATAAGCAAATGATAATTATATTTGTTTACGTGTATGTCATAATTTATAGAACTGATCGTCGAGAAAAATAATATATGTATGACTGGAAAGAGATTGGATAACCACAAAAGGGTCATGAATCTGGCAGGCACTATCACTGTTGCCGATATAGATCGTTAGGAATATCTTGCAACTCTTTGATGCGCGGTCCAATAACTTAAACCAGTTTTTAATCAGTATATGTGCGATATTGTCAAAAGTAGATATGCATTGGTTGGTTGAGTGATGCACAAAACAC
>NW_018470678.1:0-672 GCF_002113885.1 Mizuhopecten yessoensis
TTTCAGCCTGGCTTAAATCTCTAATGTGGTAAGGTATCCAAACAAAATAGGTGAGGTTAACGTTTCAACCAGCCTTAAATGTAGAGGTTACTGTCAGGTTGTATAGTCAGTATGATATATATCAGTACAGCATCTACCACAAAAGACATTGGAATGTGCATATCAATCTGATTAACAAGAGGTCCAATGGGCCTGCATCACTCACCTGGCACAACTCTCACACTTGTAGCATAAAAATGAAGCTACAAGCAAAATCTCAGTATCTATGACTCAGAAGTCATTTAAAAGAACCTGTTAAACATTTCAACACATTAAACCCCATATGACCTTAGAAGTCGAATAAGTCCATTACACTTTATAGCTCTTCAACCCAGCACATAACCAGCCAACTATCATTTAAAGGTTTCTATACATTTAACCATATATGACCTTGAAAGTGGGTCAGGGTCATTCATTTGAACAAACTTGATATCTCTTCATCTGACCATGCTACATGCCATCCTCGATATACAGGGGATACGCTCACTTTCACTCTCTGGAATATGTCATAGCAAAATTGAGGGCAAAAAGATAGCTGTTTGATAAGGTAAAAAACACCTCACCAATCGCTAGGCTGATACCTGTCCTTTTGAAGATTACAAAGGAGAGACGCCAGACTTCAAAGCCTGTCAA
>NW_018470679.1:0-672 GCF_002113885.1 Mizuhopecten yessoensis
AATCATGATAGGCCTAACCTCTTCTCCCCTTTCCAATTAGACTCACCCTCATTAATAATTAATGACTCAATATACTATGCTGAGGGAAGTCAGGCGGTCGGGTGGCCCATTAGATAACTCACTCACTTTTCACCAAGGAGACCGGGGTTTGATTCCCCAATCAGATGTGAAAAGGTATGGGGTCACTTGCCTATAACCACAGGGGTTTTCTCCAGGTATTCCGGTTTCCTTCCACACTAAGAACCCATGCGTGATAACATCCAGGCCAATAAGATTGATTAATATAAGTTGAAGTAACTTGTTTCATAAATGTTGTAAAACAAATCAAGTTTATGTTTAGAAATGAACTAATTATATTGATTATGGGATTTTCTATATATATAATAGGATTCGGAAAGGGAAAACTGATTGATTTTCAATTATAATCAATCATCAGCCCATCACTGATATAAAAATATTACTTTTTCTCTGTGACATATATAAGTAGGTTAGATCGCTTGTAACTGGGTTAATTGACTCAAAATACAAAATGGCTCAAAGAGCCTGTTCTTTGTTTTGCAAAGACTTTTTTGACTAAATTTTAAATGTAACTTGACAAGTTGAATGTTAACCAAGTGTCATTCATATGTTTCTGTTGTTGTCTTTGCCAAGCAATGTTTATTTATTCTTTGG
>NW_018470680.1:0-672 GCF_002113885.1 Mizuhopecten yessoensis
TAAAATTAATCATCTAAAGTTCTTTAATCGAGGAAGATCTGAAATTAATCATCTATAGTTCTTAAATCGTATTCGGGAAAGATTTAAAAAGAATCATCTATGGTATGTCAAATAGAACCAAATATTTAGATTTTTCACTTAAACTTGGATTACTATGTCAATAGATTCTACTCATTGCAACATTAACAGTAACCTGATGCTAAACTAAACGATGATCACGACAAGGCACAATCTGTTGTGGTAAATACCTTGATCTTTTCCTCCTGAGCTGCTAGGGACTTCTCAAAATCTTCATGTTTCTTGATGAATGCCTCGACACTGTCTAGTGAGTCACCGAGATCATCATTGGCCAGGAAAGCCTTAAACAAACCAATCACCATGTTACAGGTACAAACATCAACTGAATCAAGGCACCAAAGTGTTTGTGTAAGCTTCAAATATGTCAGTACAGTGTATCACAACAGAACCATTTAATATTAGGCATAGGCATGTTATTCAAATTAAATGTTGAATATAAAATACAATTAGTTCCTTACAGTCAAGCAAACATGATTTTCATGTGAAGAAATTCTGTAATATTTTTATTTCAATTCAAAAGAACGGTATGTTCAATAAAACAATTGATATCAATATGTGTGATAAAATTTAGTTACCAATATAAGCGACAACAGC
>NW_018470681.1:0-672 GCF_002113885.1 Mizuhopecten yessoensis
AACAGGCTTTAGAAAATTTTACATACCTTTGTGAGCTGCCCACAGCATTCGTACACCACAGCCCCGAGAGCCAATAGTATCTCTGATCGAGTCCAGGGCTGACATCTCTGTAGGGCTGATATGAGGTACTCTGTTACTAAATGCAGTGTCTTCTCTGTAAGTGTCAGCTGCGACAAACAATTCAAATCCGTTACTTATTGCAGTGTCCTGTCTGTAAGTTTCAGCTGAGACATATTGATCTCATCTTTCTTACGTGTATGGTGAATATATATATCGTAAAAGGTTTTAATTTCATTACGTTGTCTTTTCCGCATTGTGGCATCTGAATTCATGACGTCATGTCATTGTTATGTCATGTCTTGTGAAATGAGGTCTAAGATCGAAATTTCTGGACAGCTCTACAAAAAATTCAAATGTGTTATCTTTCTTACGTGTATGGTAAATAAATATATCGTAAAAGGTTTTAATTTCATTACGTTGCCTTTTCCGCATTCAGAATTTGTGACGTCATGTCATTGTTACGTCATGTCTTGTGAAATGGGGTGTAAGATCGAAATTTCTGGACAGCTCTATCTTACCCCCACGGAAATGAGAGAAATACATACAATGTATATATATATTTAGTATATCACATGATAATTTCTAGGATTGCTATTGGATAACTTCCCTTGT
>NW_018470682.1:0-672 GCF_002113885.1 Mizuhopecten yessoensis
CAGGATAAATCCGCTATCCATGTTTATCTGAGACATGCCCTTTATCTTTAGGATCAAGCCATTTCTACTGTACTCTGCTACCTATTAAATAATGTACCAACTTAATGATACAGCAACGAAATTAGTGGCGAAGTTGATATTTGTATATCGCTTACATGGTACCAGTTAAAAATGGAGGAGAGTGGATTGCTGATAAAATCATAAGTTGTTACAACAAATTAAAACTTAGTTTTTGAGAAGCCAGAATTACTATTTGAAGAGCAATGGGTAAATGGGAACACCTGTACTACGTTTTCACGAAAATAACAAGGTCAACGTTATCACGAGAAATATATATTTTTTGTTTTACTGTCAGTATTTTATTTTACTGTGAGTATTTTGTTTTACTGTCAATATTATGTTTTACTGTCAGTATTTTGTTTTCCTGTCAGTATTATGTTTTACTGTCAGTATTATGTTGTTTTACAGTAATTATTAGGTTTTACGGTAAGTATAATGCTTTACGGTAAGTATGATGCTTTACTGTAAGTATAATGCTTTACTGTAAGTATAATGCTTTACGGTAAGTATAATGCTTAACGGTAAGTATAATGCTTTACGATAAGTATAATGTTGTACGGTAAGTATAATGTTGTACGCAGTAAGTATAATGTTTTACGGTAAGTATAATGC
>NW_018470683.1:0-672 GCF_002113885.1 Mizuhopecten yessoensis
TGATGGTGATTGGTGGTTCGAAATGTCGCGGTCTATGTCATTTACGTCCGATATCGTAAAATTAGACGTGTCGGATAGAAGAACAGGGTCAAGTAGTGTCTTGCACTTGCGTCCAATTCTAGTCGGTCTATCGATAACGTTTGTCAGGTGGTAAACATTTATAATGTCTAGAAGAGCATGGTTATTGCCAACACACACACAGTGAGGAGGTCAACATTTATATCCCCTACGACTACAACAAAATGGCTGTTTCGAGAGAAAGACGAAAGTGATTCCAAAATCTATATGTGCAGTTAGGAAGTCTGTACACAGTACATAATAGATATGACCTATTGGGAAACTGGATTTCTACCCAAACAACTTCACCTGCTTGAAATTCTAAATCAATTCTACAACGTGTCGCAGGGAGCTGGAAGTGTAAACATTTATCCCCCTAACCGGAGTTCCACGGTCTATACGGAGCATGTTATAAAAAATCCAGGAGTATGTCATCGTCTGCTACGGCTAGCTATGTCTAGGTGAGTCTCAGTAATACAAATAATATCGAAATCACTAGATACCTATATCTAGCTGCGAATGTTTAAATGAAATATAGACAGGTCTTGATTTTGATCACCAGGGCCTGGATTAGAATGGACAGCGTTACATGAGAGAAGTAGTTGTAGGATAAAA
>NW_018470684.1:0-672 GCF_002113885.1 Mizuhopecten yessoensis
AACACTTCAAGGGGAACTAGTTTGACTGATGACTGATACAGATGTCAGCGGAAACAAGCAGTTAAGTTAGAAATCAACACTTTATATCACTACCCATTATATACAGAGTCAGTTAACAAAAAAGGCCAACACGATTTGTATATACAGGATTGATTATCTGTAATCACGAAGTGACATATTTAAGTAGTAATACCATTCGTGCATTAAGATATATCATCATTAAGTATCAATAGATGTTCAAGTTGAAATATAAACAATACAAAATAAAATTTTCATTTTATTTGCAAATTGTTTAAATATCAATGTTATTTGTTTGTTTCAATACTGTTATTTCAGTTTATAAGAATTAGTACTGAGTTGGTCTACCATGGTTACCTTACATTGTAACTAGACTATAATCTCGCACGGTTTCCATGAAATACTAGTTAAGAAACAGTCAACAGTTTTACAATTGTAACGCTATAATGATAAATAATAATGACAATAATTCGAAGTTCTTGTATACCACTTTATCACAACCTAGTTCGTAGGTCATCTCAAAGCCATTAAAAAATTATCATCCGTGGTTATAGTGCCTTTGCAACCAGCCAATATCTTTCCAAACTCCTTGGGAGCAAACAGCAGACCCTGCCATTTCGGCGCTGACAGCTAGCATTCAACAATTCTAGCACT
>NW_018470685.1:0-672 GCF_002113885.1 Mizuhopecten yessoensis
AAACAGGAAGTGAGTGAAGTTGTATGAGAAAAACAGAATGTCACTACTCAAGCGTTATAACAATATATGTCATGTGAGTATTAATGTTATGTAAACCCCCTGCCTGACGACTAACAGGCCTTTCAAGACATGCACGGGTTAAATCGTAAACAGTGCATCAAAGTGGTGCGCTTTAGAGGCAGAGTAAACGATTCGGTCGTAATCAGTAGCGTTGTGCTACGGAGGAATACATGGTAAAAAAGTGTTCAACATCGAACTGATATTTATGTTTAAGTCTGTGTTCCGGATACAGCATTCTTGTATTTTGTCACTGCTTTCAGGCTTACTGTTTCTGGCAATTTGGAAACATTATCATGACCACTTTCCTTACCCACCAGCTTATGTGATCAACTTTCCTTCAATACGGCCATAATGTTATTTGCCTTTTGCCTTATCTAATACTTGAATCTATTTTATATTGGGTAAATTACAATTAAACAAAAAAACAATAATCAAAAAACCAAAAACTGATATAATCAGTCGCAATCACAGGAGGGCTAAATCATGCGTGACCCCCTTGACTGCCTCTTTCGTTCGGAAACCCCTTGGGTTAATTATAAACCTCCCACCTATCGGTTCTGGTAATATTACCAGAATTAATTTTCACAGGTAAATTTATAGATTAATTAATGT
>NW_018470686.1:0-672 GCF_002113885.1 Mizuhopecten yessoensis
TGAATATAATGAGCCTGAATAAAAAAAGCCATTTTTCACTTTCAACTGTAATAACCGTATGACGAAAAGAGTCTTTTTAGATATTGTTACATCTAATATCTTAAAGCTGTTCTTAAGAAAATGTATCTATTATGATTCAGTTGTGTTTACATTTGTTTGAGTGTATTTTATCTCAGAACACTTGTTTTAGTGTATTTTATCTCTAAAGTTAAAATCCTTTGTTTAATTTATAATATCTGAAAATATAAACAAAAAAGGACTGTTAAATATGTTGTGATATATCAGAGCCATCATTACGATTAGTTTCCTGTACAATATGTGAACCTCTTTGTAAGACTAACCATTGTCCACTTTCAGAGCCTGATGTGGACACACTGCGGGCCCGGCTGAGTGGAGTGGTTGACCGCGACCAGTACCAGGCAGAATATGAGAAATTGCTTCCACAGGCTGAGGTCCTACTGATGCTCCTCAACCAAATCCGCCGCAAACTCCGGGCTATGAACAGTGGAGATCCTCGTGTTCCTACATACAAGTAGGTATAGCCTGGTAATGCCATGGAAAATGCCTAGCCATTAATGAATCTGTACAATGTCATAGACAACATGCTGGACCTAAGTTTACCCACATACAAATAGGTATCCTGGCAATGACTGGTGTAGCCATGGTCACAAT
>NW_018470687.1:0-672 GCF_002113885.1 Mizuhopecten yessoensis
CAAAACCTATAGTCCCCCCGGTTTCACCGGTAGGGGACTAATAAAAGGTTAACAAGTCGATGCACTTATCCTTAAACAAATATGCACAGATGCAAGCAAACATTACACACATAAAGGCGATAGTAGGACGTTTGAACCTTTAATAAAAAGCACAATAAGCACAAAAAGGAAACCTCTTTTTTTCATCAAATTACTGGGTAAATGCAGGTATTCTCAACGAGAAGAAGTGAGGCAAGGTTGAAGCTTTACCCTAATCATTTTGCGCGCGCTTATGTGCAGGATGAGGTTAGCAAAAGGAAGGTATGTATCAGTAATAAAAGAAAAGTGATATTGGTATTCCTATGTCCAAAAAGAAACAGAATGCCCATTTAAAAGGAAAGTTGATCACCACATCAATCAAAATATGACGTTTGCATATGCAGAAAAAAAAGATAAGCTATGCTGAGAACCGTATATAGATTACTTACTTAGAACATCACATGCATCACAAAAAAGCTTGTATGGATCCACACCATACGGTAAACAAGTTAAAGAACTGTTTTTATAAGTGCATGCAGAATAAGTTTACTGTGCTCGCAACGACAGTGGAATATCTGTATCTTAGTTAATTCACAGGAATCAAGTCGCATCCAAGTGTCGGCATACAGTCCATAACCTTGTAATGTCATACTC
>NW_018470688.1:0-672 GCF_002113885.1 Mizuhopecten yessoensis
GTGTGCGTGTTTGTGTATATTGATATTACTATGTAAAATGTATATCTATGTCTGTCTGAAAAAAAAGAAGAAAAAAAAAGACACCCGGATGACACTTTACGGCAAATAATGCCGTAAAGTTGTCCAGTTTTGCAAACACTGTTATATCGTGTGACTACAGTTGAATAATACAATTACACAAAAATACAAAATTTTGAATCCATTAATGAAAAAAGGCGAGCACACAAGCGAGCAACATCCTTGAACCGTTCCTAATGGAATGTCCCTATACATAAATATAGCGTCATCTACTAAAAGGTTTTTAAAACGATCATCAAATATTAACAATGAAAATATTACATTGTAGAAAACAGAATGCTTATGCTTGAAATAAACTGCACTTATCAAATTATTCATCGAATTTATTGCAAAATATAACACTTAAATTACTTTATGAGAAAACGAACGGACTTGGGGCGTTATGGGTCATTTAATGTTTGCCCTCAATAAAAGTTAATTTCAACTTGACTTTATTTATCGATTTCTGTTATAAACATCATATGGTTAATTGGAGCTATCTTTCTTGGTGCAGAATTTTTCCAATGCACATGCGTAGATGCCCCACCATAGCAAGAAAATTGCGTTGCTATGCAGAAGCATGTCAAACATTTATTTGTTTGTTGCATGCAGAGG
>NW_018470689.1:0-672 GCF_002113885.1 Mizuhopecten yessoensis
GTACATCAATGTTACACTAGTACATCAATGTTACACTATTACATCAATGTAACACCCTTAGATTAATGGGACACTAGAAAACAATGAAGAAAGAAATTTGAACTCTTAGGAAAAGTTTAGCATTTGAATCTGGATTCTCAGCAGCTAAGTACCTAGAATATATAACCCAACCGGATATTGTCACACAATTGCGTTTCATAAAGCATCCTAATGTACGTATCCTAATGTACGTATCCTAATGTACGTATCCTCAAGCTTCGCTGGTGTTATATGAAAACCTTTGTTGAAAAAAAACACGTTCTGCATTACAGAACTATATACAAGCACATACATCTATTAACGCATGCATGGTAATCAGGAATAGATAGTACACCATAAAACTAATTAAACATTCCATTGTATAAAGATTACATTGTCCGCACTGTCGTTATCGCTTCTTTGCTATATCAATTTAGCTCAAGTAACATCTCCTCGCTACCAGTGCCAATATTGGGTCATACTCTCGTTATTCCTTACTACTAGACATGTATATATATATCTATACATAACCTGATAAAACATATCTAACTTAAAACAAATACAGAGTAAATAGTTTTCATATTTTCAATGTGAAACCATTTGTATTCAATATGTAACCCATATGCTTTAAACAGTAGCTTTGCCACCCATTTT
>NW_018470690.1:0-672 GCF_002113885.1 Mizuhopecten yessoensis
TCAAACACCACTTGTGCTGGTCATAATACATTATTGATGGAATGGTGCCAATGGATGATTATACAATATTTGAATAAGTTCTCAAACACCTACCATGTATCACATGTCTCACACTCCAATCTTTCATGTACTGTTGGTTTGTATTTACCTGAGTTTTACATACACATGACTCGGTATATGATATGTAAACATGTATCATCATATATATACCAACACTCCCCTTGTACACATATACCATTTTACTTTTGGTATGTGTATGTTTCTTTTATAAGAAGTGCTTGACAAGTTGCCTATATATAAAAAAAATCTGCTTTTCCCACGTTATTCCACCATGCTAAGTTCCCCTAAACTCCATCCTTAGGTGTTGTACTGATTAATCTCAACTAACTTCGATTCTGACTACGACAAATCAATCATAATTTGACTATAACAACATAAAAAGTTCTTAATGAAATATAGAGCTGGGTCGAAAACTGATGGAATTTTTTTTTACTGATAAATTTTACCATATACACCGCATTCAAACAACATTTCTGCCTACAACACGGTATTTAAAAAGTATCCACCTCATTTTGCTCAATTTGGTGAATGCTTTTCTGTTTATTTCCATTTCATTTATAACTGATCAATCATCAATCGTTTGAGCAATATTGGTGATTGATCATGACTTTT
>NW_018470691.1:0-672 GCF_002113885.1 Mizuhopecten yessoensis
GTACATATGTAAAATTATCATCATTTGTTTTATGTTTTAAAATATGAATAAAAGAAAAATCAAAAATGAAAAATTCTTAACTTTTGTGTGTAGGAAAATGCTACTATAAAAATTCAGAATTGATCAACTAAATTAGAATACTATCGATAATAAGGAGCTATTAGAAATAAGCAACACTTACCATTTGAACAGTTGAAGAAAGGATAACAATGTAATTAACCTCGGGATACTCGTCAACTATCCAATAAAACATACCATGTAATTCTGTCTACACTATATCGAACATACCACCCAAGCAATTCTGCTCACCTATATTATTTTGTCTACACCATCAAACAGATCACTCGAGCAATTCTGTCAGCACCATCAAACGTATCACCCAAGCAATTATGTCAGCACCATCAAATATACCACACAAGCAATTCTGCCTAGACCATCAAAACTTACAACCTGTATAAGTTATTAGTCAATAAAGACAGTGGAAATATTTCAATTCTAAGCTATTTCAAACTCTCTGTATGTATTTCTTAATGTTGCACATAAATAAAATTATATCATCGTGTTTAGAATGTCAGGAAAACAAGAAAAAAAGGTTGTAGTAGCACACAAGGAAACTCTGCTATGTTTAATTTGTTGTCGAATATGAGCATTTATTCAATGCCAAAGAATTAT
>NW_018470692.1:0-673 GCF_002113885.1 Mizuhopecten yessoensis
AAAAAAAAAAAACACTTGCTTTCACTAGTGTTTGCTACATGTAAGCTTAACCACAGTTTCTTTTAAATCTTCAATAAACATAATTATGGAGAATACTCACGGCGGCATTTAAGATATATATATAAATCTTATTACCGGTTAGCTTGTAATAATAATAAATAATATACAACATTTATATAGCGCCTTATATAATTTGTAAAATTACTCTAAGGCGCTTTACAACATATGGATTATAGTAATGGTCATAATTGTGAAAACCAACAACAAAGGCTTGCAATCACTTTCATACATTTAACAAGCAATGTGCACTTAATTGAACAAATAAAAGGGTGGTATTTACATGACGTCTTTGCAGGGATTCTAAAATGCAGACGTGAAGAGGTGAATTTTTATGCCCCTCTTGAACTTGGCCAGGGTATTTGACTTCCTAATATCAGATGGTAAGCTATTCCACAACGTAGCCGAAACCCTCCCAACGCATCTGTTTCCGTAGGTCACAGTACGAGATTTTGAGACACACAACAAAGATTCTGACTCCGACCGCAGTGATCTTGACGGCTGATACAGGGTAACAAGCTCATGTAGGTACTAAGGAGCTTTTCCATTCAGTGCCTTGTATGTGTATACGAGAATTTTGTACTGCGACCTGTATCGTTCAGGTAGCCAGTGCAAC
>NW_018470693.1:0-673 GCF_002113885.1 Mizuhopecten yessoensis
TGGCTCCAAGGTAACAGAACCGGTAAATAACAATTTTATGAGTGTATGGAGTTTTACTTGACCAGTGCCTGACACACAGAGCTGATATGCGATACCGTTTGACCGTAATGAAAAGAATTTGTTATTTGCATTCGTTTGCCTATAGCTCCTCTTTACCTGGATTTTCACACCCCCGGCCTTACCCGACGAGTTACGTAAATGCCCCAGGCGGGGAGAAAACTACGGTCCAGGTACATGTACAAAGTGGTTATGTTTACCTGTATACGGGATTGTGATGCAATTTTACATGTGTCGATTAAGTTTGTTTAGAAATACCGAAAACACAATTCCTAAAAATAAGAATATATAGACAGAAAGATAAGTTTATAGATGTTGCTAGAATATAGAAACATACGTAAACATCAAGTTTTTATGTTTAAACACGAAACCGTATAAATTGTTAAGGCATTCCTCAATTTACACCAACCACGATTGTTATCGCACAACGTCCGTCCATCGTGCGCACATATGTGCGCAAGCAATGATCGTTCAGCTTTTTATCGTTCGCCCATCGTGCACACACCGTTCACACACCGTGCACACATCGTGCGCACACCGCACTTCGTGTAACGTTGTGCGATCCCACAACTGTACTAGGAAAGGAAATGGTGTAAGGTATAGTAAGGGTCTTGTT
>NW_018470694.1:0-673 GCF_002113885.1 Mizuhopecten yessoensis
CAGCTATTTCAGAATTTGAAGTAAAACAATTACAAGAAAGTAAGTAACATGGTCTTTATTAATTAATCGATTTTGAGACTTTGCAATCGATTGTCATTAATTGGAGGGGTTATACCGACCGATCTTCGATTCAAAATTGATCATCGTAACATCACTAGTTCAAAGTGTGTGAAACTGGCCAAATCATGGTAATGGGTATTTCACGGTATACGTAATGGGTCACCAACCAATTTCGTCAGATTATCATTGACCTAGCTGATAAATGCTAGATCTATATCGATTGCATGTGATGACTGCTGATGTTGTATGTTTGCTTTTCTCATAGTGATGTGGACTGTCGTTGAATTTATAGAAGATGGAATAATTTCTGACCCCATCAAATTACACAATTTAGAAGATGAGGAGAGTGGAGAGGACGGGGCCACAAAGAAATTAGAGAAGGGAGACGTTACAATGATGGAAAAAAATATCCTGCAAAAATTTTAAGATTATCAGGTACAGAGATTTCTCCAGGATTTAGTCAGGAATTTTTATGAGGTGAATTTGCCATACAAAAAGTTTTTTGGCCAAATAAAAACAAAAGTTGAAAGTGTATACAACTGGTTTTTAGTATCACGAACATATATTATATTATACAAAATGGCTGACAAAATATGTACGAAACAAGGCTATA
>NW_018470695.1:0-673 GCF_002113885.1 Mizuhopecten yessoensis
GTTTTGTGTCAATTGTCACCAGAAAGCTTGTTAAATAAATTTTCTTAATAAAAGAAGTCTTCTTAAAAGATTACTGTTTTCTGATTGATTGTTGATCAATGGTTGTTGTCGTATTATGTTTAAGTTTTCTCTTGGAATGTGGTCTATTACTGCAAAATATTGTAAAAAAATCATTTTCTCACATTTAGTCTTAATATCATTGAATGACAAAAACTGATAATTATTGTCCAACAAGTCCTTAACTGTCTTCACCCAATTCCGTTCATATTCAATAAATTGGAACTAGGAACTGGTATGTAATTCAAAAGATCATCACCAAGAAAACTTGATACTTCATTATTATCATCTTTATATTCTTTCCATGCTAAAATAACATCTTTCCAGAAAACATTAGTTACATTTTTCGATGTTTCCTCCAGTTTTGATTTTTTCAGATTCCATAATCTCTCCCCTCCAAATTTACTAAAATTAGATTTTGCTAAACTTTGCCAGTCCCCATTTCCCATCATATAGCCTTTTCACCCACTTAATTTTCAGGTATTTCATAAAACTTTCAATGTGTATCATCTTTAAACCTCCTTCTCCATATTCAAGAATCATTGTATCCCGTTTGATGTTATTAGGTTTGACCCCCATATAAATCTATAAAAAACTGTGTTAATTTCGCTTATCC
>NW_018470696.1:0-673 GCF_002113885.1 Mizuhopecten yessoensis
TAATGTATAGATATAGGAAGGACAGTGTTACATACTGTAAGGTATAGATACATGAAGGACAGTGTCACATACTATAATGTATAGATACAGGAAGGACAGTGTTATATACTGTAATGTATAGATAGAGGAAGGACAGTGTTACATACTGTAAGGTATTGATACATGAAGGACAGTGTTACCTACTGTAAAGTACCGATACAAGAAGGACAGTGTTACATTCTGTAAGATATCGATACAAGAAGGACAGTGTCACATACTGTAAAGTATCGATATAGGAAGGACAGTGTCACATACTGTAAGATATCGATACAGGAAGGACAGTGTTACATACTGTAAAGTATCGATGCAAGAAGGATAGTGTTACATACTGTAAGGATCGATATAGGAAGGACAGTGTTACATACTGTAAGGTATTGATACATGAAGGACAGTGTTACCTACTGTAAAGTATCGATACAAGAAGGACAGTGTTACATTCTGTAAGATATCGATACAAGAAGGACAGTGTCACATACTGTAAAGTATCGATATAGGAAGGACAGTGTTACATACTGTAATATATCGATACAAGAAGGACAGTGTCACATACTATAATGTATCGATACAAGAAGGACAGTGTTACATACCGTAAAGTGTCGATACAGGAAGGATAGTGTTACATAGTATGAGGTAG
>NW_018470697.1:0-673 GCF_002113885.1 Mizuhopecten yessoensis
CCATAAATGTGTATGTTTCATTTTCAAGACAAAAAGAAATCTTTCTAATTTCGTAAGAAGGTTCCCCATGTTATCAATTCAAGGTTTCAACAATTGATAGTTTGTTATACCCCCCACAACGAAGTTAGGAGGGTGATACTGGAAACAAAGTTGTTCTTTTGTGTGGAAAGTTCTTTGCATTTGGTTGTCTCCCTTCCCCACAGAGCTATGACCATTAGTTCATAAAACTTCTATAGACCATGACATTGTATAGAAAATGCAAGAACTTTTATTTTTTTTCAGTTCCTTCCAAATTTGGTATGGTAATACTACAAGTAATAATGTTTAACATATGTAACAGTTTCTTTTGTCAGGTTTCAACTTTCCCCTTTTTGAACTTTAACCATTATGGTACCATAGTACCAGATACTGCTATACCAGATACCTAAACTACTGGTGGATCTAAATGAAAATTGCTAATAACAATCCTTACAGCTTATTCATTCTGACCCTTTAAAAAGAAGATATAGCCCTTTGTTGAACAGGCAGCCATCTTGAATTTGAGTTAAAGTAAGTTAGTGCTATTTCAAAATTTGAAGGTTCCCCATGATCACTTGTTATGCATATCGTTTTTTTGGTGACAGGCATCCATCTTCGATTTTAACACTGAAGGTATTTTAGTGCTATTTCTCAG
>NW_018470698.1:0-673 GCF_002113885.1 Mizuhopecten yessoensis
ATCTCTAAAACCCCACCTGTATCGATACAAATATCTCCATATCCCTACCACTATCGATACAAATAATTCTATAACCCCACCATTATCGATACAAATATCTCCATACCCGCACTAGTATTGATACAAATATATCTATAACCCCACCANCTAGTATTGATACAAATATATCTATAACCCCACCATTATCGATACAAATATCTCTATAACCCCACCAGTATCGATACAAAGATCTCCATAACCCCAAAATATCGATACAAATATCTCCATACCCCCACTAGTATCGATACAAATATCTCCATATCCCCACCAGTATCGATACAAATATATCTATAACCCCACCTGTATCGATACAAATATCTCCATACCCCCACTGGTATCGATACAAATTTCTGTATAATCCCACCAGTATCGATACAAATATCTCCATAACCCCAAAATATCGATACACATATCTCCATACCCCCACTAGTATCGATACAAATATCTCTATAACCCCACCAGTATCGATACAAATATCCCCATAGGCCCACCAGTATCGATACAAATATCTCCATAACCCCAAAATATCGATACAAATATCTCCATACCCCAACCAGTATCGATACAAATATCTCTATAAACCCACTAGTATCGATACAAATATCTCCATAACCCCATTAGTATCGATACAAAT
>NW_018470699.1:0-673 GCF_002113885.1 Mizuhopecten yessoensis
GTGTCAATGATTTCAAAGAAATTTGCACAGGCTAATAATCCCATGGCACCGGAATATAAACCGTCCAAACCAAACACCTGGCTCACGTACCTTGACATGAACAACCTATATGGTACAAGCATGTCTGAATCCCTACCGGAAAAGGACTTTGCATGGTTGACACCAGAACAAATCGCACAGTTTGACGTATCTAAAATTGACGACAATGCGGACACGGGCTACATTTTGGAAGTTGACCTTGACTATCCGATTCATTTGCACGACAAACACAACGAATATCCCCTAGCACCCGAGAATATCACCATTACAAAGGACATGCTCTCTTCACATTCTCTAAAGCTTCGTGAGAAATTGAATATCAAAGGTAAACCTTCCACAAAACTTGTTCCAAATCTCTGCTCCAAGCAGCAATATGTTCTCCATTACCGGAATTTGAAATACTACCTTTCTAAAGGTATGATACTTACAAAAATTCATCGGGTTATTGAATTTACCCAATCCGATTGGCTGAAGCCTTACATTGACTTTAATACAATCAAAAGAAAACAAGCACGAAACAGTTTCGAGAAGGACTTCTTCAAACTTATGAACAACTCTGTATTTGGCAAAGCAATGGAAAACATGAGATAGCGAGTTTCAGTGGAACTTGTCAATACACCAAAACGACTCAGAA
>NW_018470700.1:0-673 GCF_002113885.1 Mizuhopecten yessoensis
AACTTTATCAATTCTCTGTCTGTACATCAGTAAGTAACTACATCAGCATCTCAGTCTGAACATCAAGAAGTTACTACATCAATATCTGTGTCTGTACATCAGTAAGTAACTACATCAGCATCTCTGTCTGTAAATCAGTAAATTATTATATCAAAATCTCTGTCTGTACATCAGTAAGTTACTACTTCAACATATCTGTCTCTACATCAGTAAATAACTACATCAACATCTTTGTCTGTACATCAGTAGGTAACTATACCAGCATCTCAGTCTGTACATCAGTCCGTAATTGACATCAACATATCTGTCTGTACATCAGTAAGTAACTACATCAGCATCTGGGTCTGTTAATCAGTAAGTAACTACATCAACATCTCTGTCTGTAGATAAGTACGTTACAACATCAACATTTCAGTCTGTACGCCAATTAGTCTTTACATCAACATCTCTGTCTGTACATCAGTAAGTAACTACATCANAAATCAGTAAGTAACTACATCAGCATATCGGTCTGTACATCAGTAAGTAACTACATCAACATCTCAGTCTGTAAATCAGTAAGTAACTACATCAGCATCTCAGTCTGAGCATCAATAAGTTACTACATCAATATCTGTGTCTGTACATTAGTAAGAATCTACATCAACATATCTTTCTGTACATCAGTAAGTAA
>NW_018470701.1:0-673 GCF_002113885.1 Mizuhopecten yessoensis
GACCAAATTTGATAACTAGAACACAGGACATTTTAACATCTCTTAAACCCTACTAAAGATATTGTTTGAAAATTAAAATTGTAATTTTAAAGCTTTTAACCCACATTGACCTTTGACTCTGAATAGTACTTAAAGTTGACATTTGACCTCATTACTGTAATAAAGAAAACGATTCACAGCTGGTCTCCATAACATACCCAAGCATCATGACTCTAGACCAAATCCTTCTTAGGATATCGTTGTTTGAAGTTTCTAACATATTTGATTCCTGTGACCTTGAAATTAGGTCAAGGTCATTTTAAAGGGAAACGTTATAGCACTCTATCCCTGGTACCTACTGGCAAAATATCATGATCCTGGGCCTTATGGAACTTGAGAAGACTGTTAAAGGTTTTTACCCATGTTGACATTTGACCCCCGACTAGCACTTAAAGTGAACCGTTGACCTCATTACTGTAATCAAGAAAAAGATTTGCGCTGCTGATCTATATAACATAAGTCCAAATGGTTGTTAGGATATTATTGTTTGAAATTTTTAACATATTTGACCCCTGTGACCTTGAAAGTAAGTCAATGTCATTTTAAGAAGGAAACTTTATAACACTCCATCCCAGGTACCTACTGGCCCAATATCATGACCCTGGGCCTTATGGAACTTGAGAAGAAGATTGTT
>NW_018470702.1:0-673 GCF_002113885.1 Mizuhopecten yessoensis
ACCTACAAACACTATACATACACCTACAAACACTATACATACACTTACAAACACTATACATACACTAAACATACACTATACATACACTATACACAAACTAAACATACACCATACATACACTATACATACACCTACAAACACTATACATACACTANCATACACTATACATACACCTACAAATACTATACATACACTATACATACACCTACATACATTAGGCATACACCTACATACACTATACATACACTTCATATTCACTATACATACACCTACATACACTATAGACATATGCCTACATATACTATACATACACTATACATACACCTACAAACACTATACATACACTTACATACACCAACATACACTAAACATACACCTACATACACTTTACATACACTATACATACACCTGCATACACTTGACATACACCTACATATTCTATACATACACCAACATACATTATACATATACCTACATACACTAGATATACACACCTACACCTACATACACTAGACATACACCTACATACACTAGACATACACCAACATACACTAGATATACAACTACATACACTAGACATACACCTAAATACTCTATAAATACACCAACATACATTACACAAATACCTACAATCTATAAATACACCAACATACACTAGACATATTCCAACATA
>NW_018470703.1:0-673 GCF_002113885.1 Mizuhopecten yessoensis
AAGACACAAAATAAACACCAATCAGAACACTACAAAAACAAACATACATTTAAGTTTTAAACTTAAATGTACTTAAACTAACAGCATATATAACTAATTTGAAACTAGTAGTATCAGAATTTGAAAGTGTTAGCGAGAAAAAATAAAACAAATAAAATTTTACGTGAAATAGAGGTCCAATGGGCCTGTATTGCTCACCTGTTACTTATCTTGGATCCAATTTTGAAAGAAGGTCCAGGTCAAATTTATTTAAATATGCCAAAGTATTGTTGATTAAACATGTATCTTTGATGTTTCTTTGATAGAATATTTTTTTGTCTAATATTCTACATGGTACTTTATTATTAATAAATATTATTTTATTTTATTAAAGTTACTGTAATAAGCTGACCTTTAAAGATGGTCATTCAATCAGATCTTTGACTTCTCTGACACAGGGGGCTCTCATCTATTGGATCCCACCCTTTGATTGTTTTCTGAGGAGGGTAAGACAGAGAGAGTGAGGGAAGGAATATTAAATTTCTAAGAGAGAGAGAGAGAGAGAGAGGGGGGGGGAGGAAGGGATGGACTGGACTATTATTTTTGGAGCTCAAACTTATGAAAAAATGAAATAGAGGAACTTTATTGATTCTGTAATTTATTTCAAAGCCCAGGAGATAGCTATCAGAATAAT
>NW_018470704.1:0-673 GCF_002113885.1 Mizuhopecten yessoensis
TACCCTGGACAGCTCTATCTTGCACACAGGGAAATGAGAGAAATGACTATATCAAGTGTAAGAGAAAGTGCTATTTGCATCACACAGCCATAATAATTTTCTTTAACTTGCCATTGTAGGATGTGTGGGTCGTCAACCAGATACAGGCTCTCCAATGGGTACAAAATCCTACTCCTGTCGCCAATCTTACAGATTTCGAACCATGGAAGTGTACCTAAATCTCGCTCTCTTCCCGAACAGTCTCGTTCTGACAGGAAACATCGGTATACGCTATGACTGACTGTTTGGACTCTTTGTATTTTTTTGGGAAAATAAAAGCAAATTAAATGTTTCACCTCTATATTCTTTTGATGTTGTGCTCAATTTAGACTTCCTCGTGACATTTCGCCCCCAGTTTCACTGAGAAAAGGAAAACATGTATTACCATGAAATTGACATTTGTTAATATTCATCTCATAATGAAGAGTAAATGTATTGGTAAAGTTCGCCATCGTATCTTCGCGAAATCTCGTAAATGTACACGAAATGTAAAATAAAATCCATAATATAAATGGCTTTTAGATATACTGACTAAGAGTGGCAGATATTGCTCAAGTGAAGAAGTTAATATTTGTCCGAATTGCTACAAAAGGTATCTGCGCAAAAGAGAATCTGAAACAGAACGTTTTGAAGA
>NW_018470705.1:0-673 GCF_002113885.1 Mizuhopecten yessoensis
CGACACCGGGAGTCAGCTTCGACGTGTACTGTGACATGGACACGGCAAATGGACCCTGGACGGTGAGTAAACTTCGTTAACATCCACCCAACCCATCATTAGCTGACCTGCTGAATAATATTGCCAGGTGGTAGGAACATGATACAGCTTACAAACATCCGTATGTCAAAACATTGTCTTAACAAACAACTTCTTCTGATAAATCCCTGAACAGAATTTCAATAATTTAAAATTGACTAGATACTCCCTTAAATGGTGGGTATTTAAATATTTCCCGGAAACTTATAATCGGGGTCAAAAATATAATTTGACCATAACCACGAAGAACTCAAATGTTTAAAGGTATGACAACCATGTTTAGGTACACGGGGATTCAAAATTGTTCAAAATTGCCCTTTTAAGCCAACCATTATCAGATAGTGGGCTATTCAAATCGCACTGCGTCATTCCGTCCGCCCTCCGCCATATAATTCTTGTTAAAGCTATTTCTCATAAAGTACTTTAGGGGTCTTTGTCAAATCTCACATGAACGTTCCCCATGGTCGTAAGTTATGCATATTCGTATTTTGGGACTGATCACAAAATCATGATGGCCGACACCCAGCCATCTTTAATTTGAGAGTTAAAATTTGTTAGCGCTATTTATCAGAAAGTACTGGAGGGATCTTTCTCA
>NW_018470706.1:0-673 GCF_002113885.1 Mizuhopecten yessoensis
CAATACATGAAATTCACAAATGGTACATGTACATTCATTGTATTTTGGTTGTACATATATGTTTGATATATATTTTATATTGTACTTGTATTTGATAGACATTTACCTGTACAATACCTGAGTTACCAGGACTATTTCTAAAATGGTATATTATGAGCTGAAAAAAAAACATCAGGCCAAGCAAAACATATTTGGTGTTTCAGGTAACCCTATATAGCTACTGGACTGCATACCTTAATTGTTTGTGCCTACGGAAAACTTGTAAAGGTAATTTTCAAAGAAGCACTGTTAAAGTCAAAATTATTTGTTAAAATAAAATTTGTTATATACCTACCTACCCTAAACATTTTCCAACATGTTGCAGGAAACACAAATATTGTTTTGTCTGGCCTTAATAGGAAGGTAAAGATGGATGAAATGCAGCGAAGAATTTCATTTACATGGTAGCAAAACTATTCTTTTATATTTTAATGAAGTTTATTGAACTAAATTTAAATCGAACTGTGGGCATCATTGATACACCTGCTCCTTCCATATTTATAAAATTTGATGCCAATTTATGAAACATGTTGTGTAACCTGTGTTACCTTGTTTTTGAAGTAAAGTTCAAAAGTCAAAATGAGGACTTACAGGTCACAGTAAACAATTTTTAAGGTATGACACACTGCCTTCT
>NW_018470707.1:0-673 GCF_002113885.1 Mizuhopecten yessoensis
ATTTCATCATCACTGAATGTGTGCTGTCATTTCACCATCACTAAACATACAGTTGGTTTCTAATCACCGGTGGTACAATGGTCGCCACCCTGCTTCGGTCGGGGGAATTTGCTCTTTCCTAATTAAAAGCTAAGGTGGATAGGTAAAAACCACACAGACTGGTAGAGGGGAGGGGCCAGATGAACAGCAATCAACTTATTCTATGTCAGGGATTTCTTATTTGACATTATGGCCTATGACAACTGTATCTTTTCCTGTCCTGCATTAACTGTACCTATATTTCCGTTCCTGATATCTGTACTACGTAATCCCTCCTTTGGCATCACCCCAATTTTAGCTGTATTGCAGACGTTCGTTGTGAGGAGGCAATGGGTTCTGTCCATAGGCTGGGGCATACCAACGTCCTTTAAAATAGTAGTTGTTCTTTCAAAGAAAGACGTTCAGAATATCCTTTGTCATTACATGTATAATGTAACCGCGCGGACGGATGTTCTGGGTTCGTTCGGCATGTTGTTTTAGTGAGGTAGCAGTCGGTATCAGATCCGCGCTACCACAAAGAGGAAAATATGCAAACATGCCACACCCAGAGCACACGTATGATCTAATCCAATAACAGAATGCTTACTATGAAAAATGGACAAGAAAGTTTGTTGAATTGACTCCAAAGCATATG
>NW_018470708.1:0-673 GCF_002113885.1 Mizuhopecten yessoensis
TACAAAAGGTATCGGAATCTCTCCCATCAGAATATCCAACATCGGTCATTTTGCATGAAGGTTTGACCAATAAATATCTAAATATCCTTTTAGTGTCCCTTCAACCATTATATGATAATCGTCTTATTTCATCTTGATTAAAACTCAAAAGAAATAAACATGTTGTAAATTTAAATCTTTTACATGTAGTGATTTTACCGTGTGGAAAAATCAGATATATTGTGTATATAGTTCATATTTAGGCTGTGTCTCACGAGTCACACGTCATCATTTGCTGTTAACTGTTTCGATGATTTTTCAACCAAGGCCAAAACAAAAGGAAATTGTAGATAGAAGTGGCAAATCCGTTCTTGCCACATAAATGTACTCCGACTTGATACACACATGTGTAGATAGGGTAAAACTGACCTATAACCCCGATACCGTTATCGCATGGCTATACCACTAAAGTAACAGCGGTTAAGGGTCCCTGTCCCATTACAGATAAAACACAATAATTCCGCTATAGTTTTATTTACATACAGTAAGCTCCGTTTAATTTTGTTTTACCTGCCTCTCACCAAAAATATTTGGGTGTGATAGTTATACAATCTAAATAAAAGGAGACTTGTAGTTCCTCTCCTCTACGACTGACTGTCAATATAGATATTTTAAAACGACGTTAAACGCTTAC
>NW_018470709.1:0-673 GCF_002113885.1 Mizuhopecten yessoensis
GAATAACAGACATTATTGCATGAAAAAATGGCACCGATGTTTAATTATCAAAAATACGACAATGTACATGGATCTGCTGTAAAATACTACCGATAACCTACAGTGGTTAGGTTCATTCCGCGTGGGATTGTATTCTTGTGTTTTAAATCACTTGTACTTCGCGAGTACTTCTTTGTATGGTTTTTACACTTCATTTCAAATATCTCGTGAGGTCTTCCTCGACTAGTCTACCTACCGTAGTTTGTTCTACTCTCCGCTAGGTTATCCTGCTTAAATACATGTATCAAAGAGCACAGTCTAGCGGAGAAAAATGGAACTAAGGCAAAGTAATCCAGAATAGAGATCTCCCACAAATCAGTTCAAATGTCTCCTTAGATCCTTCACACACGGATTAAGACAAATCTCAGATCTATTTTCGAAACATTAAATATTATCTACAATTCTAGACTACTTGAAAACTGTTGGGTCTGTTCAAAATATATAAATATAGCCACTTTTCCTTTTCAATTTTACCTTCGTCTTTTTGCTTTTTGTTTGTTTCATACAATTTCTTTTGGCGAGTCTTTTCGACCTTTTATTGGCCCTAAACACATCTTTGTTTATGGACCGTGAAGAATGTTATTTAACAAACGCATACACGTTGGAAGAGTTTTAATCTAAATACGGCATTTCA
>NW_018470710.1:0-673 GCF_002113885.1 Mizuhopecten yessoensis
ATACGTCATGACTATTATGTTCCATAAACATACGATAACACGTTAACGAGGTACAATATTTGTTACACGCGTCTCTTGCCATTTATCTAGTGATGTTATCAGTATTTGTCAGTTATCGAGCAACAGTGGGTAAAAGCACAACAACTGTCTAGTGAACGTTTCGAAAACATTGTTGGTTGCTTATTTGGGACATCTTAGATATGTTAGTATGTTTGAAGGTCGTTATCGACACTTGTGATTGATATGTGTGTTGTATAGGGTACCACAAAAACAAAATACAAATACGCAACTGTGTCGGTGTTACTGTTTTTTTGTGAGTTTTGTTTTTTCTATTTTTAATCAATCCTGTGATGAATAGGTTCAAACATATTATAATATCCCACTGTAATTTTACCTTGCTTGCACACACAAAATGAAACGTTGCAAGTGCCACCACACTAAGTATCTCCGGCGTATCTACCATACACTCAGAGTAGGCGTGGTGGTTACATAAACGTAAATATGAATGACAATGAACAAGTTCCGTGTTTTCATCATAAACTCCTCAAGGCATTATAACCAACATCATCGATGCAACTCTATATTGGCAACTAAACGGAAAACAAAAAGCAACCTACTTTTATTCAAAACCTGAATCCATAAAATCCATTATATTTTTGATCATAAATGTTTT
>NW_018470711.1:0-673 GCF_002113885.1 Mizuhopecten yessoensis
CCTGGCCCATCTTCGTGTGTAACTAAACGCCTGGCCCATCTTTTTAGCCCAGAGATGTACATAGGGTTCATTTGGGTAGCCAATAAACTTCTGTCCAACTCAAAGTTATACTCACACCCACTATAACTGTATTTATGTCCACATATCTGTTACATAGTCATCCTAAAGAAATAACCCTGAACATCTGGGAGTGACATGACCAGCTTTTATCTCACTGACAGCTATTTTTCTAAGGATTTCTTAATGATATCAATCAAACCGTATTCCATGTAGCAAACAGTTTACCCATCACAACTTTATTACAATGTAAACTGATCAAATGAGGGAAAATTTAATTTGAACAAATCAAGAAACTTGGCAGGTTATTTTGTGTTGATTTTACTATAATTTTGTTTGCAACTTAATGAAAATCCTACTTTTAATTATAAACCTGATTTTTTCCAATCCTGGAAATACAAATTGTAGTAAAATATATTCCCAATCAAAATAGAGATAGCGCAGCTTTGAAAACAAAACAGGAGTTGCAAAATGTACAGTGTATATATATCCATATTTAAAAGAAGGAAGCCCAGACTACATCATATAGGGATGTTGATCTTTATGTTGTCTGGTCATCTCTCCTTTTAATTTCTATTACTCTTATGGCCGGACTAGTGAATTCCATTACTCTTAT
>NW_018470712.1:0-673 GCF_002113885.1 Mizuhopecten yessoensis
ATATACAAAATAATCGTTTTTATCTGTCTGCATAAAATCAGAAAAAAACAAATCATTACTTTATATTAACTGAAGTATATATGCAGATATATTTTAAATAATGTTGCATATTTAAGGCAAATGTAAAAACAAAGATCAAAATAGTAAGCCAATACACCAACTGAATGTCCACCTTTTTGGCCCAAACACCAGCGTTGAGTTTTAGAAACAAAAAATAGCTGTATGGTGTAATTCATTTCATTTGGCATACAGTATTTAATATCAAATTTTGTAAGTGCAATCACACGAGTTGTCTTACTCTGATAATGTAACATCTCAATTCTGTGATTTTAATGGTCATATACGTATACACCCTATTGTAAATGCATATAATGAACTTGTACGGTAGCGTTAACACACAAACTCAGACTATACTAATTCCAACAAAGATGTAACACAAAAGGACATGATTATATATAGAGTTGTTATTTTGATTACGTCAATAGGACCAAATCGTGACAAAATGTAAACATGGCATCTGCCAGGTGGTTTCGGTTGACAAAGTTAAGTGTGAAACACTGCGATTTCGAAGGTCATATTCATCTTCATGTGCATTCTGTTTACACGGGTTTAATGCTTTGTTCGTTGGTTATGACATAAACATCGCTATCTCTTCTCAGCATTCCTTTACATG
>NW_018470713.1:0-673 GCF_002113885.1 Mizuhopecten yessoensis
CGATCAAACAATGAACACGATACCATTACGAACAAACAATGATCAGGAAGCCATTACGATCAAACAATGAACACGATACCATAAAGCTCGAACAAAAAATACGATATCACTACGATAAAACAATGATCACGATATCATAAAGATCAAATAATGAACACGATATTATTACGATCAAACAATGAACACGATATAATTACGATAAAATATTGAACACGATACCATTACGAACAAACAATAATCACGATACCATTACGATCAAACAATGGGCACGATACCATAACGATCGAACAATAAACACGATATCAATACGATCAAACAATGATCACGATATCATAACGATCAAACAATGAACACGATATAATTACGATGAAATAATGAACACGATATAAGGTACAGTATGAACTAAAGATCTACACTAGTGCGCATTAGTCACTGAAATAGCATGTGCTTCCATCTTTGGTTGCTAACGAAAAAAAATAAATGTTTATGACTTAAAAGTCTACGTCAGTTGTTTTTGTTAGACAACCCTAGGTATACCAGTTTGTACAGCGTATTAATCATGTTTTCTGACAGATGGCACTGAAGCAAACTTTTTGAGGTGGAGTAGTCAATTAGGTTGGTGTGATAAAGAAGCAAACCAAAAATAATTATTGATATAAAACTCCGAGCAGTG
>NW_018470714.1:0-674 GCF_002113885.1 Mizuhopecten yessoensis
TGCCGCTTTCTAACACCTTTACCACGCATTGATATCTTCTAAGGTAGCCACAAGCAAAAGGGTATCAACGATACCTCAGGCTAAAGATGCCCACTGGGCATCATTTCGAATTTCAGTATAGCTTTGTTAAGTTTTCTATTTCAACATGCCAGGACATATTGTTATAGGTCTTTTGCCGCTTTTTCAAAACTATACTACGCATTGGCATCTTCTTAGGTACCACATACAAAAGGACATCAACTTTACCTCAGGCTAAAGATGCCCACTGGGCATCACTTCGAATTTAAGTACGGATTCGTTAAGTTTTCTATTTCAACATGCCAGGGCATATTGTTATAGGCCTTATGCTGATTTCTCAAAACTATACAACGCATTGGCATCTTCTAAGGTAACCACATGCAAGAGGGCATCAACAATACCTCAGGCTAAAGATGCCCACTGGGCATCATTTCGAATTTCAGTACAGAATCGTTAAGTTTTCGTTTTCAACATGGCAGTGCATCTTGTTAGGTCCTATGCCGCTTTTTCACATTATACTACGCATTGGCATCTTCTTAGGTATACACATGCAAAAGGGCATCAACGATACCCAAGGCAAAAGATGCCCACTGGGCATCAATTCGAATTTAAGTATAGATTTGTTAAGTTTTCTATTTCAACATGCCAGGACATAT
>NW_018470715.1:0-674 GCF_002113885.1 Mizuhopecten yessoensis
CATACACCAGGTTATTGTAAGGTAGGTAAGATGTCAGCTATCATATTCCAGGTTATTGTAAGGTAGGTAGGATGTCAGCTATCATACAGCAGGTTATTGTAAGGTAGGTAAGATGTCAGCTATCATACACCAGGTTATCGAAGGTAGGTAAGATGTCAGCTATCATACACCAGGTTATTGTAAGGGAGGTAGGATGTCAGCTATCATACACCAGGTTATTTAGGGTAGGTAGGATGTCAGCTATCATACACCAGGTTATTGTAAGGGAGGTAGGATGTCAGCTATCATACACCAGGTTATTTAGGGTAGGGAGGATGTCAGCTATCATACACCAGGTTATTGTAAGGTAGGGCGGATGTCAGCTATCATACACCAGGTTAGCGTAAGGTAGGTAGGATGTCAGCTATCATACACCAGGTTATTATAAGGAAGGTAGGTCAGCTATCATACACAAGGTTATTTAAGATAGGTAGGATGTCAGCTATCATACACCAGGTTATTGTAAGGTAGGTCGGATGTCAGCTATCATACACCAGGTTAGCGTAAGGTAGGTAGGATGTCAGCTATCATATACCAGGTTATTATAAGGAAGGTAGGATGTCAGCTATCATACACAAGGTTATTTAAGATAGGTAGGATGTCAGCTATCATACACCAGGTTATTGTAAGGTAGG
>NW_018470716.1:0-674 GCF_002113885.1 Mizuhopecten yessoensis
ACAAAAATATGTATGACATAATTGTCACACAAGATTGAACAATGAACTGTACATCATAATGGTCATACAAGATGGAACAAAGATTTGTATGTCATAATAGTCACTCAACATGGAACAGAAATATGTATGACATAATTGTCACACAAGATAGAACAAAGATATGTACATCATAATTGTCACACAAGATGGAACAAAGATATGTACATCATAATGGTCATACAACATAGAACAAAGATATGTACATCATAATTGTCACACAACATGAAACAAAGATACGTATGTTATAAATGTCACACAACATGGAGCAAAGATTTGTATGTTATAAATGTCACACAACATAGAACAAAGATATGTACATCATAATTGTCACACAACATGAAACAAAGATACGTACGTTATAAATGTCACACAACATAGAACAAAGATATGTATGTTATGAATGTCACACAACAGGGAACAACGATATGTATGTTATAAATGTCGTACAACATGGAACAAAGATATGTGTGTTATGAATGTCACACAACAGGGAACAACGATATGTATGTTATAAATGTCACACAACATGGAACAAAGATATGTATGTCATAATGGTCACACAAGATGGAACAAAGCTATGTATGTCATGGTAGGCACACAATTTGGAACAATGATATGTATGTCATAATTGTAAC
>NW_018470717.1:0-674 GCF_002113885.1 Mizuhopecten yessoensis
ACCTTGGAGCCAAACCCATTCTTGACAGCCTAACAGTCGCTGTAAAACTGTAACACGCATTGTGCAATTGTATAATCTTGATTATTGTGATGAGAAATTACAGATATATACACAGTGTACATTATCACATACGAGCCTTCCTTATTTTTGTCATTCCGTAATTTTGATCTACAAATGATACCAAATCGCACAGTTGTGCGGTGAGAAGCGCACAACGGGGCGAACGATTGCTAAATCGCACAGTTGCGCGCACTGTGTGTGGACGATGTGCGGACGGTGAGTGAACGATGTATGCACGGTGTGCGCACGCTATTTTTGGTGCGATGTGCGGTCCCACAACTTTAAGTATGATGTTACTAAGATACTCCACAAATCTACCTCCTAATGATACCAGGTAAGTATGATGTTACTAAGATACACCACAAATCTACCTCCTAATAATACCAGGTAAGTATGATGTTACTAAGATACACCACAAATCTACCTCCTAATAATACCAGGTAANTTAAGATACACCACAAATCTACCTCCTAATTATACCAGGTAAGTATGACATTATTAAGATACACCACAAATCTACCTCCTAATAATACCAGATAAGTATGATGTCATGACGTCGCAAGGATACTCCACAAATCTACCGCCTAATAATACCAGGTAAGTATGACGTTTTT
>NW_018470718.1:0-674 GCF_002113885.1 Mizuhopecten yessoensis
TGACTGGTAATTCAGATACTGACATGTAGTGCTATACACAGGTGCGTTGCCCAATTGAAGGGTCAATTGTGTTCTATGAAGGTGTGATACTATAGAGATGTCACTTTTGTATTATTGTATAAGTATTGGCCCAAGTATTGTTATTTGTTGTACTTTTAGCTATATATAGTTACATATGATAGTTAAGGGTAATGGTAGGTGTGAACATTACCTGTACTCAGGTAATTATTAGGTGTGACCATTGCCTGTACTTGGGTAATTATCAGATGTGACCATTACCTGTACTGGGGTCATTATTAGGTGTGTCCATTACCTGTACTCGGGTAATTATTAGGTGTGTCCATTACCTGTACTCAGGTAATTATTAGGTGTGACCATTACCTGTACTCGGGTAATTATTAGGTGTGTCCATTACCTCTACTTAGGTAACTATCAGGTGTGACCATTACCTGTACTTAGGTAATTATCAGGTGTGACCATTACCTGTACTTGGGTAATTATTAGGTGTGACCATTACCTGTACTTAGGTAATTATTAGGTGTGACCATNCTATCAAGTGTTACCATTACCTGTACTTAGGTAATTATCAGGTGTGACCATTACCTGTACTTAGGTTATTATTAGGTGTGTCCCTTGTCAGTTTAACAACCTTGTACTGGGTTATTGTCAGGTTT
>NW_018470719.1:0-367 GCF_002113885.1 Mizuhopecten yessoensis
AGTAGGGGGACACATTTGGTCGTTATGTTCGACAGCAGGGGGACATATTAGGTTGTTAGAGTCGACAGCGGGGGACACATTAGGTCGTTATGTTCGACAGTAGGGGGACATATTACGTCGTTATGTTCGACAGCAGAGGGACACATTAGGTCGTTATATTCGACAGCTGGGGGACACATTTGGTTGTTAGAGTCGACAGAAGGGGGACACATTAGGTCGTTATGTTCGACAGTAGGGGGACATATTACGTCGTTATGTTCGACAGCAGAGGGACACATTAAATCGTTATATTCGACAGCAGGGGGACACATTTGGTTGTTAGAGTCGACAGCAGGGGGACACATTAGGTCGTTATGTTCGACAGTAG
>NW_018470719.1:502-674 GCF_002113885.1 Mizuhopecten yessoensis
TTCGACAGCAGGTGGACACATTAGGTCGTTATGTTCGACAGCAGGGGGACACATTAGGTCGTTATGTTCGACAGCAGGGGGACACATTAGGTCGTTATTTTCGACATTAGGGTGACACATTAAGTCATTATGTTCGACAGTAGGGGGACACATTAGGTCGTTATGTTCGACA
>NW_018470720.1:0-243 GCF_002113885.1 Mizuhopecten yessoensis
AAACTATAAACTGTAGAACTATCATCAACATTCTCACTGACCTGTTATATCATATAAACTATAAACTGTAGAACTATCAACAACATTCTCACTGGCCTGGTCAGAAGGTAGACCTGTAATATTATATCAACTTTAAACTGTAAACCTATCATCAACATTCTCACTGGCCTGGTCAGAAGGTAGACCTGTAATATTATATAAACTATAAACTGTAGAACTATCATCAACATTCTCACTGGCCTG
>NW_018470720.1:429-674 GCF_002113885.1 Mizuhopecten yessoensis
CATTCTCACTGGCCTGGTCAGAAGGTAGACCTGTAACAGTATATAAACTATAAACTGTAGAACTATCATCAACATTCTCACTGGCCTGGTCAGGTGGTAGACCTGTAATATTATATAAACTATAAACTGTAGAACTATCATCAACATTCTCACTGACCTGTAATATTATATAAACTTTAAACTGTAGAACTATCAACAATATTTTCACTGGCCTGGTCAGAAGGTAGACCTGTAATATTATATAA
>NW_018470721.1:0-674 GCF_002113885.1 Mizuhopecten yessoensis
AATATTTGTGTCAGTCATACCCAGCACTTACTACAGCTGTAGATACTAACTCGAGAAGGAGAACCGTGTTGCATGTGAGTTGTGAGAGTGGACACATAGAGATTTGTAAATATTTGTGTCAGTCATACCCAGCACTTACTACAGCTGTAGATAAGNTTGCATGTGAGTTGTGAGAGTGGACACATAGAGATTTGTAAATATTTGTGTGAGTCATACCCAGCACTTACTACAGCTGTAGGTGAGTATGGGGAAACCGTGTTACATGTGAGTTGTGAGAGTGGACACATAGAGATTTGTAAATATTTGTGTCAGTCATACCCAGCACTAACCACAGCTGTAGATAAGTATGGGAGAACCGTGTTGCATGTGAGTTGTGACAGTGGACACATAGAGATTTGTAAATATTTGTGGGAGTCATACCCAGCACTTACTATAGTTGTAGATAAGAACGGCTGGCATTGTCTACATTATATAGCTAGGAATACGTCTGATGTGGACATATTCACCGAATGTGAAGTTTATGTAAAACAGTACCTAGAATCCTCAGGATTGAAATATGACATCAAAACCATTCTTACCAATAGAGGGCAATCTATTTTGGATGTGATGAAATACTATTTGAGAACTCGAAACCCTTTGTATAAACATCTTGTACAATTGTTTGGTAAATGACA
>NW_018470722.1:0-674 GCF_002113885.1 Mizuhopecten yessoensis
TCTAGGTAATTACAGCGGAGCTTTAGTTAAGATGTGTATTATCTATGTAGTTATCGCGGAACTTTAGTAAAATATGTATTATCTAGGTAATTACAGCGAAAGTTTAGTCAAAATGTGTATTATCTAGGTAGTTATCGCGGAACTTTAGTTAAGATGTGTATTATCTAGGTAATTACAGCGGAACTTTAGTAAAATGTGTATTATCTAGGTAATTACAGCGGAACTTTAGTAAAATGTGTATTATCTAGGTAGTTATCGCGGAACTTTAGTAAAATGTGTATTATCTAGGTAATTACAGCGAAAGTTTAGTCAAAATGTGTATTATCTAGGTAGTTATCGCGGAACTTTAGTTAAGATGTGTATTATCTAGGTAATTACAGCGGAACTTTAGTAAAATATGTATTATCTAGGTAGTTATCGCGGAACTTTAGTTAAGATGTGTATTATCTAGGTAATTCCAGCGGAACTTTAGTTAAAATGTGTATTATCTAGGTAATTACAGCGGAGCTTTAGTTAAGATGTGTATTATCTAGGTAATTCCAGCGGAACTTTAGTTAAAATGTGTATTATCTAGGTAATTACAGCGGAACTTTAGTAAAATATGTATTATCTAGTTAATTACAGCGGAACTTTAGTTAAGATGTGTATTATCTAGGTAATTACAGCGAAACTTT
>NW_018470723.1:0-674 GCF_002113885.1 Mizuhopecten yessoensis
TGCCGATGAGGTCATGGTGTGTCTGGGTTAGCCTAAGACTGTGGTTGCGAGTGATAGTGGTGCTATGAGCCGACGTCTGATGAGGTAAACCAATGGTCCAGGCTGTCCGACGAGGGATGAAGGACCAGTATGTATACCACCTTCACTGATGTTGGATGTTGTCCACGGCTATGGAGTGTGAAGGCATGTGACTGGTATCGTTGTACACCTGAAAGTGGAACTCTGCCCGCTAGTAAAGTGTGACGGTGCTGGTACCATGTAAGGAATTAACATTGTACATCATTTGTGGAATACTGCCCACTTGTACAGTGGTAGACTATAGATATATATATATATAAATTACAGCAATAGTGGATCCAGCCCATATGTAATTTAGTTTTGCTATGTAATTGTTGTGTTCTGTCAAAGGTGTGAAAGGGTGTGAGAATTAGGTGCTATATGTAGTTCTTAGTCAGTATATGTCATTGTAAATAAATATGTGTGTACTGTATGACAGTCGTCAGTGTTTTATTATCTACATAGATAGACAAGCGCTCATCCCGTTACAATTAACGACAAATAATTGTATTTGCGCTATTTTCGTTGGCGATAACCAGCTTACATGTAACATCAGACAAGTTACACCAAAGTATTTATTGGGATGGTTTTAGTTCAGCCGGTTCATTATGTTCTGT
>NW_018470724.1:0-674 GCF_002113885.1 Mizuhopecten yessoensis
ACGTCATGTAGGTCTGTAATACAATTACACACGTCATGTAGATCTGTAATACAATAACACACGTCATATAAGGTCTGTAATACAATTACACACGTCATGTAGGTCTGTAATACAATAAAACACGTCTTGTAGGTCTGTTATACATTAACAAACGTCATAAAGGTCTATTATATAATAACACACGTCATGTAGGTCTGTAATACAATAACATACGTCATTTAGGTCTGTAATACAATAACACACGTCATGTAGATATGTAATACAATGACACACGTCATGTTGGTCTGTAATACAATACGTCATGTAGGTCTGTAATAAAATAACAAAGGTCATGTAGGTCTGTTATACAATAACACACGTCATGTAGGTCTGTAATACAATAACATACGTCATTTAGGTCTGTAATACANCAATACAATAACACACGTCATGTAGATATGTCATACCATAACACACGTTATGTAGGTCTGTAATACAATTACACACGTCATGTAGGTCTGTAATAAAATAACACCGGTCATGTAGGTCTGTTATACAATAACACACGTCATGTAGGTCTGTAAAAAACAACACACGTCATGTAGGTCTGCAATACAATAACACACGTCATGTAGGTCTGTAATACAATTACACAGGTCATGTAGGTCTGTAATAAAATAACACAGGTCATGTAG
>NW_018470725.1:0-674 GCF_002113885.1 Mizuhopecten yessoensis
GTGACTGTCTTCTCTGGTAGGTATATAGCCGCTGTCTTATCTGGTTGGTATATAGCCACTGTCTTATCTAGTAGGTATATAGCCACAGTGACAGTCTTCTCTGGTAGATATATAGCCACTGTCGTCTCTAGTAGATATATAGCCACTGTCTGCTCTAGTAGGTATATAGCCAATGTCTTCTCTGGGAGATATATATCAACTGTCTTCTCTGGTACTTCTCTAGTAGATATATAGCACTGTCTTCTCTAGTAGGTATATAGCCACTGGCTTCTCTGGTAGGTATATAGCCGCTGTCTTATCTGGTTGGTATATAGCCACTGTCTTATCTGGTAGGTATATTGCCACTGTAAAGTGACTGTCTTCTCTGGTAGGTATATAGCCACAGTGACCGTCTTCTCTAGTAGATATATAGCCACTGTCTTCTCTAGTAGGTATATAGCCAATGTCTTCTCTGGTAGATATATATCAACTGTCTTCTCTGGTAGGTATATAGCCACTGTCTTATCTGGTAGGTATATTGCCACTGTAAAGTGACTGTCTTCTCTGGTAGGTATATAGCCGCTGTCTTATCTGGTAGGTATATAGCCACTGTCTTATCTGGTAGGTATATAGCCAAAGTGACAGTCTTTTCTGGTAGATATATAGTCACTGTCTTCTCTGGTAGGTATATAGCC
>NW_018470726.1:0-674 GCF_002113885.1 Mizuhopecten yessoensis
CCTACACCTGTCTGTGTATCACTCTGTATACCTACACCTGTCTGTATATCACACCTTGTATACCTACACATGTCTGTGTATCACACCTTGTATACCTACTTCTGTCTGTGTATCACACCTTGTATACCTACACCTGTCTGCGTATCACACCTTGTATACCTACTTCTGTCTGTGTATCACACCTTGTATACTTACACCTGTCTGTGTATCACTCTGTATACCCACACCTGTCTGTGTATCACACCTTGTATACCTACACCTGTCTGTGTATCACTCTGTATACCTACACCTGTCTGTATATCACACCTTGTATACCTACACATGTCTGTGTNTTGTCTATGTATTGCACTGTATACCTACACCTGTCTGTGTATTGCACTGTATACCTCCACCTGTCTGTGTATTGCACTGTATACCTACACCTGTCTATGTATTGCACTGTATACCTACACCTGTCTGTGTATTACACCTTGTATACCTACACTGGTATACCTGTCTGTGTATCAAGCTGTTTACCTACACCTGTCTGTGTATATCACTCTGTATACCTACACCTGTCGGTGTATCACACCATGTATACTTACACTTGTCTGTGTATCACACCTTGTAAACCTACACTGGTATACCTGTCTGTGTATCACACTGCATACATACACTTGTCTGTGTATCACACC
>NW_018470727.1:0-674 GCF_002113885.1 Mizuhopecten yessoensis
ACTCGGAGTGACATTCGACAAAAAGCTCAAATTTAGCGAAACATGCGTCTGCAGCCGTCTTCAAAGGAAATAGAATGTTAGGAATTATTTTTAGAACATTTACATTTCTAAATCAATCAACATTCCTTTTATTATATAGATCACTTGTCATACCTCATATTGAGTACTGCTCCACAATATGGTCACCCCTCTTAAAGAAAGACATACATTCACTGGAAAAAATACAACGACGGGCACCTAAAAGGTTAATTACATTGCAAGACTTACCTTACCCAGATCCACTAAAACGACTAGGACTGCCAACACTTGAATATAGAAGACTACGGGCTGATATGATTCAAGTGTACAGAATTCTGGGTGGTGTGGACGATGCAGACAAGTCTAAATTATTTACTGAATCCACCAATCCGGCAACTAGAGGTCACCAGCTAAAGCTATTTAAAAGGTAATAGGATTGTGTCACCATTTCTCAGTAGAATTTCTTCAAAATTTCTAGTAATATTGCTTCGAAGCAAAGACAAATTTCTGCCACAAAAAAAATATAGGTTGTCAGAATTGTAAGGATTTTAAAAGGAAATCTATGTAAAAATGAGTGAATTTTNCTAGTAATATTGCTTCGAAGCAAAGACAAATTTCTGCCACAAAAAAAATATAGGTTGTCAGAATTGTAAGGA
>NW_018470728.1:0-674 GCF_002113885.1 Mizuhopecten yessoensis
CCCTACTTCCATTCATTAGGTTCTTTCAGAAAAGTCAGCCCAACCCCCTATACTAAATTTAACAATTGATATATATACTTACAATTATGAACAAAATCAAAGTTTCTGTTTTCGTGGCCATGTAGCAACAAGTCATGCATGTAGGTGTAGGAGTGCCTACAATTTAATGCTACAGTGAATTATCATAGTAATATATGAATATATCATGTTAAAAGGTACAGAAATATAATTAACTAAAATAAATAAATAAATGAATAAGTAAACCAGAGTAATGGTTTTGTTTTTCAAAAATCAAAATATGGCGTGGTATTTTTTTTCAAACGTTATTTCATTATTATACTTGTTTTTTATTAAACATACTAAGCTATGCAGCTGGGAGGTCAGTATAAAATCCACCACCGTGTTTCCGACAAAAAAATGTCCCTGTGTTCATCACACCAGAGACGTATAATACGTCTTGTTTTGTATTTATACGTCTCTGATCACACATAGTCTCTCACTGGGGGCTGATTGGACACCGCCTCACAACACCATAACTAGATACAGTGCATTATTGTTGCATTTTTGTGGATTTTGGGAACAAATTGGTATTAGCTTAGCTTATCTACCCTATATCTGTATATTGATAAAAGCACGTACCCATTCCTACACGGCCACCAGATACATGTACACTA
>NW_018470729.1:0-674 GCF_002113885.1 Mizuhopecten yessoensis
TACATGCTCATAATGATCTTGGAATGTGTCAAATCTTCCAAGTATATCAGTATCCTCATTTCGCCATGGCAGAAAAAAAAAGAGATTTTTTTTCTGAGTAGCGATTTTCTGCATCTGATTTGACATTGTAGCCTACATAACGAATATTTTTCTATTCATTTTTCGCTTAAATACGACACCATTCGGCAGAACAAATGTCGTCCACTTCTCTTAAAATATTTGTATCTTCGTCATTGTCAGAATCAGAGGGTATCACATCATCATCATTGATATCATCAGTTTTGGGTTTTTTCTTTGGATATGTGATATCAGGTTTAGAAACATAATCTGCGAGACACATATTTTGAAGTTGTTTTGGACGTTTTGAGTACGTTTGACAATGTTATCAGACGCAATGTCAGTGGAATCTGGCGGAAGTTCATCCAACACATCGTTATGCTTACGCAGAAATGTCCTGTCACTTGCTTCTGATGTGTTGATGAAAACAACATCTCTTGATGATTTGGTGAGTGGAAGTTGCAGTGTAAGATATGCTGCTTCTTGTGCACAGACTTCAACACTATTCATAAACTTNCAATCATAAACTTGTGACAAACTTGCCGCTTGATATCCATGTAACCTTTTGGTGGTTCTTTACAAGCTTCATCAAGGAGTATACACATTCTTATTTGGGA
>NW_018470730.1:0-674 GCF_002113885.1 Mizuhopecten yessoensis
ATTTGAAAAAACTTGGTAGCCCTTCATCCCAGCATGATACAGCCCCGATATCAGTACCCTAGGACTTTCAGTTACTGAGAAGTTGATTTAAGATTTTACGACATTTGATCCCTGTGACCTTGAGAATGGGTCAAGGTCATTCAACTGAACAAACTTGGTAGCTCTTCATCCCAGCATGCAACAGACCAAATATCAGTACCCTTGGCCTTTTGGTTATGGAGAAGAATTTATTTGAAGATTTTAATATATTTGTCACATCTCACCTTAAAAGTAGGTCAAGGTCATTCATTTGAACAAACTTGGTAGCCCTTCATCCAAGCATGCAACAGACCCAATATGAGTACCCTGGGCATTTTGGTTATTGAGAAGAAGTATTTTGAAGATTTTAACATATTTGACCCCTGTGACCTTGGAAGTGGGTCAAGGTCATTCAATAGAACAAACTTGGTAGTCCTTCATCTCAGCATGCTACAGGCCAAATATAAGTACCCTGGGCCTTTCGGTTATTGAGAAGAAATTGTTTGAAGATTTTAACATATTTGACCCATGTGACCTTGAGAATTGTTCAAGGTCATTCATTTTAAAAAACTTGGTAGCTCTTCCTCCCAGTGTGCAACAGACCAAATATCAGTTTATAGTCTTCCAATCTAGCATGCTTCTGGCAAAATATCATT
>NW_018470731.1:0-674 GCF_002113885.1 Mizuhopecten yessoensis
TTTCAGCTTTAGGCGTAGAACGAATGCTGACCTACATTTTGATCAACTTAATTCAAATGAATAATCCTGATATATATTCGTATTAGCTTCAGGTATATGAAAATGCTAACTGACATTTTTTTATCAGCAACCTAAGGCTCATGAAGAATGCCGACCCATATTTATATCGGCCTCTCAGCCTCAGGCTATAAGGCTCAAGCACATGACGAATGTCAACCCATATTTTTATCAGCATCGGAATATGACGAGCATCAACCTGAGACACATAAGGAAAGCCGACTGACATTTGTATCAGCTACAGGCATATTACCTATATTATCAGTCTCAAAGGAGAGGTACAAAATTGACAAGTTTGCACGGAGAGTCACGACGCTCCTACAATTGGGATTTAATTAATCAATTTTCTAAATCTGGTTAGGTGCTATTAATACTAGTGCAGTATACACCAGCAGTCGGACAAACACACCACCATTTTTATATACAAAGTACTGTTTCTAACAGTAATTCTACCTCCGTTGCTTCCGAGTCAACTAAATTGTAATAGGATGTCTCTGGGATCTCCACATTTTTGTTTTGCCCTACGACACACAGCTGTATGGTGTAGTGTTATTCATAATTTGTCTAACTGTACATATTACCAAATGTTAAAGGTACAATCACCTCTGTGTGTGTGG
>NW_018470732.1:0-674 GCF_002113885.1 Mizuhopecten yessoensis
TATAGCGTGACCCCGAAAGGTCACTATAATTTCCCCGCCAGTCTGTGCGTATAAGCGATCTAGACCCGTGGGTCGGATAGCATTTTCCAGCACCGCCGGATGTGCGGATATCTCGATCCAGTATGCAAGAAAGAAATATCCCTTTCTTTTCCTGGACAGCTCTCTCTTACACGTAGAGAAATGAGAGAAAAGTGGTCACTTACCCGACCACTCGGGATACTCCGGTAAATTCCCAGATTAACATCCCTGCGAGCTTCAATCCGAGCAAAGAAGAGTGATTAATACAAGTAAAAAAACTTGTAATTGTTGTAAACTAAATACAGTTTTTATACATGTCAAAGCAAGTTAATGTATTTTTCAAAAGCACTGTCAATCATGTATTTAATGTAATATTGTTAGATTTCTTCGATATAAGACATTCTATCACGTGTTTAAAATATCTCGTATAATGTTTTTTCGAAGAAATCGTATATAATATATTATACATCTCTTAAAAGCATACAACATATCTGAAAAGGTTAGAATCTCGTTGGTTTACGATGAATGCCCTCGACGGAACTTCTTAACCTATCATTTTTGAACAGTAACACTAATGTTTATTAATTATTGACTTTTGTCGATGTCAAGATGTTGTTATATAGACCTATTTTTTATAATACATATCATGGTATCGG
>NW_018470733.1:0-674 GCF_002113885.1 Mizuhopecten yessoensis
TCTCATATTTCTTTTTTATATTTTGCTTGGTTTTAATTTTAAGTTAGTAATTACTGTACAATGCGTCATGCACGTCCGCATTATACATTATGTAACAAGACATGTATCTCCCTATGCATATATAAATAATGCAGGCTGGTGTGTACATGACGTTGGTGCAAATGAGCCTAGAACCTTACTCGAAACAGGTTGTTTATCACACAAAGATAACGGCTGTGGCCCACATAACAGACACAGTATATCCTTTTCATCGTTTCATATTTTTTTTTAAACTTCAAATGTTTATCATGCAGATCATGGAAGGAATTACAGGAACTAGGTACAGCCTCAAAACAATACCTAATCCAGTCCTTTCTACCATTTTGGACGATGAGATAGGTATCTTATATACTTATTAGGGATGTCCGATACCTATAATTTGTGTAAGAGTTGTCTCCCCTAAACCCCTTTGACATTTCCTGGGAAATGACAGAAGAGAGGTAACGTTTACAACGTTTACGTTTACAACGCAGCATTTTATTTTTCAATTCTATTATTTGTTCATCGAAATAGGTCAAAGTTAACATTTTGACTCTATAACCATACTATAATATACCTATGACGGTATTTACGTGACGGTAACCAGGCACGTATACAATTATATCATAACTGGCAGGGGCGGCTCCAGGATTTCC
>NW_018470734.1:0-674 GCF_002113885.1 Mizuhopecten yessoensis
CAATCTCTCGCACACCACAATCTCTCACACATATAATACAGTCACTACAATCTCTCTAAAAGTTGTAGCATTCTTGATCTACTTGTTATTATTGGTAATGGTGTGGATTATTCTATAAGTAGAGAACTTGTTACTATGTTTAGTCGGCATTATATGAGATAAGAAGGATTTGTAACTTGATTTTACAGACATAATACACATATCTGAAATAGTGGTGAATGTCTGGTTAGTTTTCAGAGTTTACGCACACCCCAACATGTGATGACTATGTTGAATGCATAGTTAAGCTGATTTGGTGTTTAATGTTTGTACCGAATAGGCTTGTGACCAATACCCCATACCCGATACCCATATCTCCCTCGCCATCTGTAACCAAACACACCGCCCATTCATTAAAGATCTGCTCCATGTTAATTACAAAACCGTACGTGACCAGGCAGTACCTGTTGTTTATGTCCGGTAGGAGGCGCCACATAAGTTGCACGTTTACAATGACGAACGATCCGTGTACAGGTACATTTACTTAATTGTAATCTATACACGATACCGCCATCAGTCTGTTTACAATGTTATACAGCCTGGTATCTATACATGATACCACCGTATGTCTGTTGACAGTGTTATACATACTGTTATATATACATGATACCGCCATATGTCTGTTTACAATGTTA
>NW_018470735.1:0-674 GCF_002113885.1 Mizuhopecten yessoensis
CGAAAACTCTCTAAGCACTGAACCACGTGACCTCTACGTCATCTCGAGGGGTCCCTCAGTAGGTTGATTTTACAGAAGAGGACTTTTATGGATACTGCATGTGTACAAACACATCCGTCCGAATTCATCATAATTCTGTAGCTAAATATACCCTAGATGTATACAACGAAAGGTATGTAGATTTTCCATCAAGTCCATGAGCCCTACAAATATTGACACCTTTTCACAAAACCAATTACAGTTTTCCTAGCAATATACAAAAAGTAAAATCCGCAAGTTGTGCGGAATGCTCAACATCCGACAACTATTGAACATCGTATCAACGAGCATTTGTATAAACCATACTCATACAGGAAGAGTCAACAGCAACACTATTCGCTAAAAGTAAAACAGACCTAACCAAAGATATATGATACTCCGATTGTGCGCTTTCGTTCCTCATGCAAAAATGACATTTGCATACCACGGATCAGAAACATATCAAGCGGTGTAGTTTATACGTATCTGCACGGATAAACCTTTTATCTACGGGGGCACTTTCAAAGTCAATAGTATAGGGTATATAAAACCGTCCTATATTCTATACGATTCTGAAGGTTTCTGAGGAGAGGTGAACGGCAAGGAATTATCCAATCAAATCCAACTTGTTTTTGGTGTCGTCTAGAGTAAGAACA
>NW_018470736.1:0-674 GCF_002113885.1 Mizuhopecten yessoensis
GTGGGTTCGAACCCCACCCGTACTAGATATTTTTATCAAAGTTTTTTTTGTCAAATGGAAACACACTAGTAACAAAGTAGTCCTTGTGCCGGATGCACGCACTGTTCACACGTTGTGAAAAATGGCTAACCGTTATAGAAATCGTAGGTCTGCATCACGTTCATACACTGCGTGAAAATCGTATTTATCTGATCCTGTTGAGGAATTTCAACGAATTATCACAAAATGGAGTACACTGCACTACTCCTCGAAACAACGGTGTGATGCCATAAAAAGCTAGCAACAAGCTTAAGATAACTTTATTTACCAATAGCACCGAATTTTGACGACGTAATTAACATAACAGCTGCTCTTAGATTACGCTATATAGCCGATGGAGCATTTTTAGGACGTTTCTTAACACACAGCTAAAATTACTATAGATAACGTTATCAAGCTAATTGCGTGTTTAACGATTCTATTAACATATTGGCTATTGCAGTATTAATTCAGACGTGCGAACTGTTTAAATGACGTATTTATACCGTGCTCACATGGTCTTATAGTCTGTCAGATTAATACAGTTGATATCTTCATCAGGAAGTCAAGGTTTAAAAAACTTTGCAAGTAAACAAGTAAAGTTGTTTTTCGTTGCCTTATTATTGTCAATATAAATGCCAATTGGAAAAGGCGAT
>NW_018470737.1:0-674 GCF_002113885.1 Mizuhopecten yessoensis
TACCAAATTGGGCCGTCTACTGGATTTCACTGATTAATTTCATTTTTTCATATGTTTTTAACAAAAGGATTCAAAAGCTTGGAACTTACTTAAAGACGTGTTTTCTAACTTTACATCTCTACTAATTATTGTACGTTTACATACAGAGGGAGGCCAGCTATGTGGACTCTGTACACAAATGGTGGACCCTCGGGATTGTGACGTAGTTGGTGAATGTGGAAACCACGAGGTAATGTCTGTGGCATCTAAGCTGGTGATTAATACAAATAACATGTACAGCCAGTTGGGTGATTCAATTAGATATATACAGGTATTGGGAAGGAACAGGCCTGTAGTATCACATAGCATGTTATCGGAGGAGGCAACTAGTGTGGGCTCTGTGCGGATTCTGGGGGGGTTCTTCTGTGTCCTCTTTCTATGGACATTTGAAACATTTGTGATAGATATTTGTTTTCTAACGTCTGGAGTTTTTGTGCTGTTCCCACAGGCACTCGCCTTCATATGTTTTGAGGATGTACAATAAAATGTGTGAACAACCCGGGCTATTATAAGGAGAGATAAGTGGATCGCGAGCTTAAACAGGTCATGACGATGCATTCATTTTTTAGCTGCAACATTAACAAACATCCAAATGAGTTTGAAGTGTTTCAATATGCATTTACTTACGATGAATC
>NW_018470738.1:0-674 GCF_002113885.1 Mizuhopecten yessoensis
GTAAAATATATATGTATTGTCTATCTCCATCTGCATTTCCTACTAATTTCCCATTCTTGTTACATTACATTATATATGTTAACATGTACATTATTTATATAATCTGTCTTTCAGTCTTTATGATTATCAAAATATCATGGACGATTTAACATCTTACAACTCCCGGAAAATGCCTTATCAAAGGGTGACAGATAGAACACACTGTACCAGCAAAACATATTGCACAGTTCCAGTATATTGTTTTGGAATGTTCTGCAATATGTCTCATTGAAATGGCGTCAAAGATTCCTTGAATTGAAGTCCAAATTAATTCCCTTGCAATCTAACAGAAATCCTTGAAAAGATGTTGCCACACAAATCATTATAAAATGTGTTGGTTATTTCTTTTAAACAGTATAGACCTGGCCTATACTGTTTAAAAGAAATTTAAAATCCGAGAATTATGTGGCCTAGGTTAGTAAATGATCTTTACATAATGACTTTCATGCCAAAACATTGAAATCTAATTAAAGTAGATCTACTTTAATGTTTATGATATGTCAAGCTAATTTATGACAAAACTAAATATGTTTCTTCTTCCATACGAAAGGATTTGATCATGTTATGGTATATTTTTTTCATTTTTTTATGTCCTTTTAACAGCTATGGTCATTTAAGGACATGCCAGGTTTTGG
>NW_018470739.1:0-674 GCF_002113885.1 Mizuhopecten yessoensis
TAATACCACAGTATCAATACACAGGTACAATAATACCACAGTATCCATACACAGGTACAAAATACCACAGTATCCATACACAGGTACAAAATACCACAGTATCAATACACAAGAACAATATTACCACAGTATCAATACACAAGTACAAAATACCACAGTATCAATACGCAGGTAAAACAATACCACTGTATCAATACACAGGTACAATAATACCACAGTACATGTATCAATACACAGGTACAACAATACCACAGTATCAATACACAAGTACAATATTACCACAGTATCAATACGAAGGTACAAAAATACCACAGTATCAATATACAGGTACAATATACCACTGTATCAATACAAAGGTAAAACAATACCACTGTATCAATACACAGGTACAACAATACCACAGTATCAACACACAGGTACACAAATATCACAGTATCAATACACAGGTACAAAATACCTCAGTATCAATATACAGGTACAATATACCACAGTATCCAAACACAGGTACACAAATACCACAGTATCAATACACAGGTATACATTTACCACAGTGTAAATACACGGGTACAAAAGGACCACAGTATCGATACACAATTACAAAAATTACACAGCATCAATACACAATACACAGGTACAAAATACCACAGTATCAACAAACAGGTACACAAATACCT
>NW_018470740.1:0-674 GCF_002113885.1 Mizuhopecten yessoensis
AAAATGAAATCGGAATTAGTATTGATCAAATAATTAAGTAAAGCATGTTTAATTTCACATTTTTTTTATTATGTAGTAAGAAAATTCTAAGAGAAAAAAAAACACTACCGAACGCACCTCAGTAATATAATGTCCTTACCGTTAATTGTGACGTCATCGTAATGTACCATGTGACGTCATAATATTGTTCCCTGTGACGTCATCGTATTATTTTTTGTGGCGTCTCAGTGGATGATATTTCACACAATACTTACTTATAAAACAAAATCATGTACAGGTTTTGATGCACTGTATCGGAGCCTATATGTATAAGATAAAGGCAGATATCTAACTATAAACCCACACGATATAGGTAACTGATACGATGGGCTCTGCTACATAAACAGACTGGATAGAACACACTAGTAGTACAGTATACAGTCATAAGATAACTCTCTCTCAGTGTCACGATACAACAGACTGTACAAAACACGGGAATGTGATGCAGAACATGATCACATGACTATCTGATATTGTAATGAAACTGACATCTGTATGTCATTGTGTTCTACGCTATTTGATACACAAACTCGGAGAAGGGGCTTGTGAGATTAAAAGCTCGATATCATGACGAAAAAGGGTAAGTGTTTTAGTTACTCTCTGTACTCGCTCCACGCAAACCTTTCTTGCGAGAA
>NW_018470741.1:0-674 GCF_002113885.1 Mizuhopecten yessoensis
AATAAATCCACAAAACTACTGTGCGTTGATTATAGAATATCCACACAAAAATCATTCTCGGTTTTGTTAATATTCCTTATACATTTGTAGAAAAGGCTATTGATCAGGGTGTTTCAACTAGCTATACCAACAAACTCCACACATGTAGCAAACGCATGATGCCTTTTGCGATGAAAAACAAGTGCAAAAATGAGGAAGCACCGAATGTATTATTGCTATCTGACAACCAGAAGCATTCGAGTTTATAGGCAAGTCGGAAATATTCTTCGAGGACACAATAGTGAAAAGATTATTTCTATAAAACCAAGCATAGAGTATCTAAATGGAAGAGACCGATGACGACCAAACTCCCAGCTTAAAGAAGGACACACTGCATTTTGTGTAAGCTGTTCCTTAAGAGGAGCTGTAAGTCACATTAAAGAACCGTCTTCTACTCCGACCATCGTTACTACATGGGTTGAACTCACTTTCGTTCTCTGCAACCCTAGGATATGTAATAGCATAATTGAAGGCTCAGTTTACAATACCTTGTTGATGAGACATGAAGACAAATGTGATCCGTTGAGGTACATCAAAAGAATCTAGTGGTCCCATAACGGTCAAATTGACTGACTTTGTATTCGGGTGTTGCTCCTCGGTAATCTTCAAGGACATCACCAGCGATTGTCAGGGAT
>NW_018470742.1:0-674 GCF_002113885.1 Mizuhopecten yessoensis
AAAAAAGACAAAAAATAAAGTTTCTTCACCGTGATGCCCCTTTAAGCGAAATCTACTGATTAAAATGTTATCAAAACTTTCATGTAGTTGGAAACTTAATGGCAATTAAAGTAAAGAGAACCATCAAGTTAGAGTATTATATTAATCACCTTGTGAAATATTTGTCTAAGTTCTTGTGTGCCTTTTTCATCCCAGCATGCTTCTGGCCAAATATCATTACCCTGGACTTTTTTGTTTTTCAGAAGTTCTTGAAAGATTTCAACAAATTGACCCCTGTGACCTTGAATATAATTCAAGATCATTTGTTTGACCCAATACGGGAAATAGAGAAAAATCTTTCCTCTTCTGTACAAATGAAGGGATTTAAACCAAATGTGGTCTGGAATGTATTTTTAGATGATATGTGTATTCTGATAAGTAAACGAAACCAGGGATGTCACTTCAAATTGTCACTTCAAATTGAGTTCTTTCAAAGCTTTGTCGTACATAAAACGATTTTTCATTACCACGCAGCTTTTATATATAAGGGAGTCCAATGGAAGCTGTGTTCAGCTGTGTGTGGAACTCAATGTTTGTGCTTGTTACTGATACAGTGGTACCCTGTACCTTAAGTTAACATATTACCTTACTATAAGTCATGAATATCAAAGAAAGCCTACTCACCAATATATTTA
>NW_018470743.1:0-674 GCF_002113885.1 Mizuhopecten yessoensis
CGAAACAAACTGGACCAGTCTTGCACTTATTCTCCGTTAAGTACTCCACCATGAGAAAATTCCAAACAAATACAAAAATTCAGAAAAACACTTGCAAATCGATATAATTATAACCAATGAACTTTCAACAATACGCATGTGTACCAATTTTTACGACTCAGTTGAAGATTGTTATTTTAATACAATACGCATGTGTACCAATTTTTACGACTCGGGGATTATTCGTTATTTTTTTACACGTATGCAAACAAAGGTCATAAGTATGCAGATGTAAGCTACGTGTTGAAGATATGAAAAGGGTATCACCAACTATAATATTACTATTAATTATCCTAAAGTAAATGTGTGTGTCCATTTTAAATATAAAATACTATAACGTTTCAGTAATAAGCATTTTAATACGCTGTATAAAAAATATTTACGATAAGTTAGCTTACGAAGTGTACTATTATTTTTTTAGGACATCAATATGTCAGAATACATGGGAAACATTTGCTACATAAACTTTTGATACTTTTGATGTTTTGATAATCGTATTATTCCTTTTAGATATATTATAGTTTATCAGAGATTTAGAGTTACACAAGCAAGCATGGCGATATGAAAGTAGTTATTTCTTATATATTTATATTCTGTATGCTTAGACCCATTGACAAAAATTACATTCATAAATG
>NW_018470744.1:0-674 GCF_002113885.1 Mizuhopecten yessoensis
GACGTTAAACAAAATCAAACAAACAAACAAACAAACAAACTTTTACGACATGCATTTATTGGGTAACAATCAGCATGTATTTTTTTTCATTATCCGACCTCTAGGAATACAATTGTAATTTAAATATTTTCACTTCCCATTCATAGGATCTATAAGGGTTTGCATCGATGCATTTTTGGAGGATGTATTCTTCTAAAATGTTTTCCCTTGATACTTAAAGTTAAGTACGCTTATACATAACTATTAGATCTCGAAGCAAAGACTGCTGCTCACCAGTAGCTCTCAATTTAGCAAAATATAAATAAATGAGAGCTGACACTATAACTATGACGTAAATATATCGAGATCCTTCTCTGCCTTTGCATTCATCCCAATAAATGTAACATTACAACCATGGCTTTTGAACCAATTCTTAAAAAAGAATGTTTGCGTTTATATTTCGTGTTTATTTAGGCACAAAATAAGGAATGCAACAACAGCAGCGGAGCTATATCAACTACTGCGTATCAGTATCACACGACTTTAACGGATCCACATCGTGCCCGTAATGAACAGTTACTCACACCACAGCCCTACACCGCCACACAGCCAACCCCAGCCACAAGTGATCCACATCGTGCCCCTAAAGAACAGTTTCTCACATCACAGCCCCCCACCGCCACACAACGCACCCC
>NW_018470745.1:0-674 GCF_002113885.1 Mizuhopecten yessoensis
AATACCAGGTGAGCGATGCAGGCCCATTGGGCCTCTTGTTTCTTCCCCAAATGAGACTGGAAAAAAAGGCCTAATCCCAACATGACAACTTGGTATCTATCTATAGGGTTGCTTTATTATGGCAATTTGAAAATTGACGATTTTTAAATGGAAAATAAGAAAACTTCTTAATAGGTCAATGGACTGATACATCATAAGGATAGTGTTTTCTCTTCTGGATTGTCTGGAGGACTTAATTTCAAATACAGAATTTTATCATGAGAACTTGTCATGTCCCATCGATGTACAATTCCAATAGTGTTATATACTAGAGGGCGGGATGGTATTAGCCGCTGGTTCGCTGGCCTGTGGCTAGTGGTGTTCTGGGTGGACCAGTAGGTTCTTCAAGAAGCTATCCATCCAAGCCAGTAAATGTTTTGTAAATCTATTGAAAATTTCAGCAAATTTGGAAATCTTCATTTTAAGCACAGAAAGCACCACAAAGCTTCTAGATTTCAAATTTTCTGGGGGAAATTTCCCCAGACCACCCTTTGGCGCTCACTCAGGTCTCCGGCTCTAGTTTTCTGGACGAGTGCACTTCAAACAGGGCAAGTGAATGTTTACTTCGACTGAACATTTGGGTCAGTTACCCTTTTTAGCTCACCTGGTCCGAAGGACCATGGTGAGCTTATGCC
>NW_018470746.1:0-674 GCF_002113885.1 Mizuhopecten yessoensis
GATGTTATACTAATGCCGAACGAACGCAAACGAAAGTAAAATTAATTTTTTTTATTTTGTCATATAGTCTGTTAGTGAGGTGGTTAATATTGCCTTGGTGAAACTGTAAAGCAGATAGGAAGTTGACAAAAAGGATTATCTATTCATGAATCCTCGATAATATAAATATCAATCTGCGAAAAACATTGTGCATTAAGTAGAGAAGTCAAAATGTTTAACTGATATTTTCTTGGCATATTTTTCTTTTCAATTTATAGGAAGCCCACAATATCTGCTTTTCCCTAGAAAATATCTGTATGATGTAATTCTAGCGTTAGAAATAATGCGGAAATGCGTAAGCATTGAAAAGCAACAAAGAAATAATATAGTATTGCGTTATCATTGAAAAACAACGATATTTGTTTTTTTCTTTATACAACACTATTGACATTATTTTTGTAATTAATTTTTATGCTCGACCTTTCAAACAAAAATATCTTTTTAACAACCCCCCAGAAATGACCAGAGAAGGTTACGCAAGGTACGCGTTTCTTTTCAGAAATGTTTTATTAAATCTATGGTCAATTTCACTTAAAATTCCAATGAATATAAGCACAGGTTTTGTTCATGGTGCAGCATCCATAGAGTATAATCTACATTTCATTGATGCTGGGTCATGAGTAAATACTACCATA
>NW_018470747.1:0-675 GCF_002113885.1 Mizuhopecten yessoensis
TGTGTGTAAATTATTTTATATTTGTACTCATAAATAAATTGTATTAAACATGTGTAATTAATAAATATTTTCATTGTCTTTAATGTTTTTGTAATTTATTCTATGTTTACAAATCATAAATAAAAAAAACCAGTCAAGTACTAGTATTGTCCTATTCATTGCTATGGCGTTTTTAGCAATTGTACGAGTTACTTCCCTTGAGATTGACTTGTGAATCGCGAAGAAATATTTTTTCGATTTACTAACAAAATAAACATTTTTTAAGAATGAAACTTTACCAAAACCTGTATATTGCATATACCAAAGGAAAAACACAGTTAATTGCTGAAAATAATTCTTATATTTAGCTATGGCGTGAAAAAACACGTATGGCGCTAATTAGTGTAAAAGTGCTTCGTAATCAAGATCGATTTTCTAACAAAGTACACATTTTTTTTAAATGATACTTTACCAAAATATGTTAAATGAGTATACCAATGGAAAAATCGAAATATTTTGTGGATAAAACACTCACATTTTGCTATGGCGTGCAAAAACTCCTATGGCGTACCTATGGCGCTAAATCTCCTATGGCGCAAATTAGTGTGACCGCACCACATACCAATAGCGTTGCAAATAGTATTAGAATTTCGCCGATATTTACCTGTTTGCGAAGGGCACAAAGCCGTTCATTGG
>NW_018470748.1:0-675 GCF_002113885.1 Mizuhopecten yessoensis
CTATCACTGATCTGCTGCCCCATAGTGTTCTATCATTGATCTGCTTTCCCATTGTGTTCTATCATTGATCTGCTGCTCCATAGTGTTTTATCATTGATCTCCTGCCCCATTGTGTTCTATCACTGATCTGCTGCCCCATTGTGTTTTATCATTGATCTGCTGCCCCATAGTGTTCTATCATTGATCTGCTGCCCCATGGTGTTCTAGCATTGATCTGTTGCCCCATAGTGTTCTATCATTAATCTGCTGCTCCATAGTGTTCTAGCATTGATCTGCTGCCCTATTGTGTTTTATCACTGATCTGCTGCTGCATAGTGTTTTATCATTGATCTGCTGCCCCATAGTGTTCTATCATTGATCTCCTGCTCCATAGTGTTCTATCACTGAGCTGCTGCCCCATTGTGTTTTATCACTGATCTGCTGCTGCATAGTGTTTTATCATTGATCTGCTGCCCCATAGTGTTCTATCACTGTTCTGCTGCCACATTGTGTTCTATGATTGATCTGCTGCCCCATGGTGTTCTATCATTGATCTGCTGCCCCATAGTGTTCTATCACTGATCTGCTGCCCCATTGTGTTCTATCACTGATCTGCTGCTCCATAGTTTTCTATCATTTATCTGCTGCCCTATTGTGTTTTATCACTGATCTGCTGCCCCATAGTGTTCTATCACT
>NW_018470749.1:0-675 GCF_002113885.1 Mizuhopecten yessoensis
CCTTTCTGTTTTTTAGCAAATATTTGTAATTTTCTTGGAATAAAAAGGTAGTCTATTTTTGGATGGGTCAAGTTACACCGACTGCAAAGCTCCTTTATAGCTGTAACAATTCCGTGATATTGTAAGAAATTTGCTCTAACACCATATTTTTCTCTTAATTCAAAAAAACTGAAGAAGTTGTTGTTAACCTTTTTTAAGTCATTAACTACTACAACTCCCTTCAAAAAAATCAAAATTTATATTTGGAATACGATGTAGATCAACATGAAAATCAATGCCCAGAAGTGTAAACCTTCTATGCCCCCACTGTAAATTCCATTCATTAGCCATAACCTCATCACTTTATTTTCTACTCCCTATCCAAACTACTTCGTTTTTTCCCAAATTCATTTTTAATCCGGACATTTTTTCAAAGTATTTTAATTCTTTTATAGATTCTCTAAGTGATGTTTCTGATCCGTCCAGAATTAAAGATGTGTCGTCTGCATATTGTGAAAGTAAAATAGGTTGTTCAGCTTCAAGTACTTTTAAGCCTTTGATATTCTTGTTATTTCTTAATTTGATTGCCAAAATTTCCGTACAGAGGATCAAATTATAAGGTGATATCGGATCACCTTGTTGGCAACCCCTTTTTTATATCAAAGAATTTTGACAGATTCCCCCCCTGATTAATTG
>NW_018470750.1:0-675 GCF_002113885.1 Mizuhopecten yessoensis
ACTCGGAGGAGATATGCAAAAAAACAGTTGGTGATACTTGCAAAGACTTATCCATGACCCCTGGAAACTCGGGACAAGTTGTTTCCTGGAGGGGGAGTTTGTCACACTGGTAAAATAATAGCTGTTTCCTACTGTCCCGGCTAGGGAGAATTACTCTTTTAGCTCATTCGGTAGAGCGTAAGACTAGTAAACCAGGGGTCCCGGGTTCGACTCCTAGCAGAGGATTGAAAACATGAGGACCTCTGTTACATTTGAATTGGTTGAGATCTCTAACCTTTAACAAAATTTACAATTGGCGAGTAAAAAAGAGATGAAAACAAAAATTATACAAGCATGCATGGCCTCACCAATGGAAACTCAATCCCTAAGTCATAATTCAAAAAAACAATATGAGATCCTGACACCTCACAACTAATATCTTAAAGCTGGGAAACTTACAAATAAGCGAGACAGCAGTTTTTCAAATTAAATTTGTGGCATGCAGACCCATTTCTACAAACACTACTTGCGTTTTGTTTATTTGTCTTTGTGCTTACCATAACACTTACAACTTTTGACTTAAGCCTTGTACCACAAATCTCAGAAGGGCATAGTGAGCATGCTACATTTATATTCTTGGTCCAAAACAAATTACTTGCAGAGTTATACAGTTTGTTATATAATATTTTGTTCAAG
>NW_018470751.1:0-675 GCF_002113885.1 Mizuhopecten yessoensis
AAGTATCACAGTATTAAACACCTACAACATTAGATGCATCACAGTGTTATATCATCTACAACTTTACAGGTATCACAGTGTTAAACCATCTACAACATTACATGGATCTCAGTGTTAAACAATCTATAAATTTATATGTATTACAGTGTTAAACAGTCTAAAACTTTACAGCTAGCACCGTATTAAACATCTACAACTTTACAGGTATCACCGTGTTAAACCGTTTACAACATAACATGTACCACAGTGTTAAACATCTATATCATTACACGTTTCTTAGTGCTAAACCATCTTCAGCATTACATGTATCACAGTGTTAAACATCTACAACTTCACATGTATCACGGTGTTAAACATCTACAACTTTACATGTATTACAGTGCACGTGTTAAACCATCTACAACTTTACAGGTCTCACCGTATTAAACATCTCCATATGTACATCTATCACAGTGTTAAACCATCTACAGCATTACATGTACCACAGTGTAAAACCATCTACAACATAACATGTATCACAATGTTAAACCGTCTACACCATTACATGTATCACAGTGTTAAGATTCTACAACATTAAATGTATCACAGTGTCAAACGATATATAACATTACATGTATCACAGTGTAAAATAGTCTACAACTTTACATGTATCACAGTGTCAAACATCTACAACTT
>NW_018470752.1:0-213 GCF_002113885.1 Mizuhopecten yessoensis
TGTTTGATTTGACGATATGTATATTTGTTTGATTTGACGTTATGTTTATTGTTTGATTTGACAATATGTTAATTGTTTGATTTGACAATATGTTAATTGTTTTATTTGACGATATGTTTATTGTTTAATTTGACAATATGTTTAATGTTTGATTTGACAATATGTATATTGTTTGATTTGACAATATGTATATTGTTTGATTTGACAATATGT
>NW_018470752.1:302-675 GCF_002113885.1 Mizuhopecten yessoensis
TATGTATATTGTTTGATTTGACAATATGTATATTGTTTGATTTGACAATATGTTAATTGTTTGATTTGACAATTTGTATATTGTTTGATTTGACGTTATATATATGGTTTAATTTGACGTTATGTATATTTGTTTGATTTGACAATATGCATATTGTTTGATTTGAACATATTTTATTGTTAAACCGACAAATGGATGAGAGACAAGTTCTCACAACTTACAAGCCACGAATACAGCATATGGATTACATTTACATCACGTGACGTACTATGTAAACAGAGATAAATGTGTTTTTTGTCTCAATCAAATGTATATTGTTAACGCCCATGGTAGATGTATAGTGGACCAGACACTGTCACAAAACTGCTCAACT
>NW_018470753.1:0-675 GCF_002113885.1 Mizuhopecten yessoensis
CATTCTATATTCATCTCTAGTAAATTACCATGAAATCGATTTTATTTAACTTTGCTTTTTGTTCATAAAGACGTTCTCTATTCATTAGTCTTAATAGGATCACATTACCATGAGGACCATCCAATCATATGTCTTAATAGGATCATATTACCATGAGAACCATCCGATCATATGTCTTAATAGGATCACATTACCACAAGGACCATCCAACCATATGTCTTAATAGGATCAAATTACCATGAAGACCATCCATTCATATGTCTTAATAGGATTACATTACCATGATGACCATTCAATCATATGTCTTAATAAGATCACATTACCATGAGGACCATCCAATCATATGTCTTAATAGGATCAAATTACCATGAAGACCATCCAATCATGTCTTAATAGGATCAAAGTACCATAATGACCATTCAATTATATGTCTTAATAGGATTACATTACCATGAGGACCATCCAATCATATATATGTTGAAATTGAGTAAAGACTTTATTAAAGCAAATCAGTGTTAATACATGTACAATTCAATAAGGACACTATTGACTTAACAGAAGAGAAACCACCTTGTATNTGAAAATGACAAACGTTCAATTGACTTGAAGTTACATTAAGGGTCCCTGCCTAATATTTTTGTCATGACTTTCGTTGGATATAACAGTTGCACAGTT
>NW_018470754.1:0-675 GCF_002113885.1 Mizuhopecten yessoensis
TAGAGGGAAAGGCAACTGCCTCTTCGGCATAGGAAATATGTCCAGGGCACTTTGATATGCGAGAAACTGCAAGAATATACATGATTTGGGAAAAGACCCGCCGCTTCAATCATCAAAGAAATTGATTGCCGTTGAGAAGTTCTGGGGTATCCTGTACCGTTACATTGTCCGGAGTTCAACGTAAGTGATCTTTGCTATACTTCTGTTTCAATTTAATAATGTTTGTTGTGTCAAATACCAGAGAAATGTTGCAGAATGCGAAAGTTTCTAGTGAACATACAGCGTTGCCAACTTTAATTCTGTTATGGCTTCACACCCGGCATCAACGTCTTTGGTGTGTTTGTTTTTTTTGCTAATAAATAGATTATTTTGACATACGGACTACACATCATTGTTTTTGATATGTTTTCGATTTCAACATGTGGTTTTAAGTGAACCCATATCTCTGATTTTGTAGTATTAGTTCTGAAAACAGTTGTTGATCGATGTGTTTTTAATAATGGCCGCCGTTTTGCCTTAGATTACCGATCGCGGTTGGGGTCATGAATGCATGTAATTCTCGGTAATTGATTATAAATATGTAAGAATTTGTTCACATAATTACAATCTGGTATGTTATCATGTACACACAACGATTTCAATCGCACTGACGATCTCGAAATTGTATTTTTACGG
>NW_018470755.1:0-675 GCF_002113885.1 Mizuhopecten yessoensis
ATAACAACGAAAAAATGGCACATGCATATAATTATATATATATATTAGGATTGTCAATGGTTAACCGGTTACTCGTTTGGAAAAAAACCACAAACCGGTTACCAAAAGCAATGATCGGACATTTATTGTCCCCTTTGGGAAACCCCCTGTTTCTCTGGCTTAGACCTTTAGATGCGACAAAAATCGGACAGGTTAGTAATTAAAACAGTGTTCAGTCTGACATGTTAGTGTTGTTTTATACTCTATTGTAAAGATTGATAAAGATTGACAAACACTATAAAAATGCTGAAAATATTTTGAAACGAATCAACTTTTAGACGTAGAACTCGCTTTCACATGCGAGATATAAAGCTAAATTGAAGAGTACCCTGAATCTGAATGAGCAAGCATGTATTTAAACGTTTGTCTGCCAAATTTTGTTCTAAAGAACAATATTATCGCGTATGATTTCGAGTAGAGATGACTGTAATTGAATCACGTCTTACTATATTCCGACATTTGTTGTCCATGAAATATACCTACCGTACTGAGGTGACATGAAGCTATTTGCTGCGTTTAGCTTGAAACACGCGAGTACTCTATCATGTTAATTAATATATACATGTATGTTTGCGGTGTAAATGCGTTTTTAATAGAACATTTGCTTAAACTATAGCGCAATGTCATTATTAATTA
>NW_018470756.1:0-675 GCF_002113885.1 Mizuhopecten yessoensis
TGCATCATTCTAAGAGTGGCTAGCTGACATGCTATAAAAGTGTAGAAGAAAATATCCGGACAAAAAAAATCAAATACTGATATAAACAAAGGGCAATAACTTTTGCAAAAATCGTCAACTCAAAATTCTGTTATGGGCGACACAACTTCATATCATGATTATAATGTATACCAAGTTACAAGAGAAAAGAGAAAAATGTAGGAGGGGATTGGCGGACAAAAGTCAAATAAAGGGCAATAACTTTTGCAAAAATTGTCGAATCAAAATATTTTCAAGGAAACACAACAACATAACATATCATGATTATTTAGCCTACTAAGTTTCAAAGAAATCTGTCAAAAAATGTAGAAGAAGATCTCCAGACAAAAAATAAAATACTGAAATGAACAAAGGGCAATAACCTTTGCAAAAATGGTTAAATCAAAATTCTTTTCAAGGAAACACAACATCATGTCGTGATTATTTAGCCTAATAAGTTTCAAAGAAATTCGTTAAAAAATGTAGGAGGAGATCTCCGGACAAAAAAATCAAATACTGAAATAAACAAAGGACAATAAATTTTGGAAAAATTNAGGAAACACAACATCATGTCGTGATTATTTAGCCTAATAAGTTTCAAAGAAATTCGTTAAAAAATGTAGGAGGAGATCTCCGGACAAAAAAATCAAATACTGA
>NW_018470757.1:0-675 GCF_002113885.1 Mizuhopecten yessoensis
TTCATCCGTAGCCCCGTACTGGTAGAGTTGGCCGTCTATGTAGCCTAGTACTGGTAGAGTTGGCCGTCTATGTAGCCCCGTAGAGGTAGAGTTGGCCGTCTATGTAGCCCAGTACAGATAGAGTTGGCCGTCTATATCGCCCCGTACTGGTAGAGTTGGCCGTCTATGTGGAGTCTGTCTCTAACCACTTCATCCGTAGCCCCGTACTGGTACAGTTGGCCGTCTATGTAGCCAAGTACTGGTAGATTTGGCCGTCTATATCGCCCCGTACTGGTAGAGTTGGCCGTCTATGTATAGCCTGTCTCTAACCAGTTTACCCGTAGCCCCGTACTGGCAGAGTTGGCCGTCTATGTAGAGTCTGTATCTAACCAGTTTATCTGTAGCCCCGTACTGGTACAGTTGTCCGTCTATGTATAGCCTGTCTCTGACCAGTTTATCCGTAGCCCCGTCCTGGTAGAGTTGGCCGTCTATTTAGACTCTGTCACTAACCAGCTTATCCGTAGCCCCGTATTGGTAGAGTTGGCCGTCTATGTAGCCCTGTTCTGGTAGAGTTTGCCGTCTATACAGATCCTGTCTCTAACCAGTTGATCGGTAGACCCGTGCTGGTAGAGTTGGCCGTCTATGTAGAGTCTGTCTATAACCAGTTTATCCGTAGCCCCGTACTGGTAGAGTTGG
>NW_018470758.1:0-675 GCF_002113885.1 Mizuhopecten yessoensis
TCATAGGATTCCGATGTAATAAATACAATACAATATATAAAATCAAAGTGACCAAGTTCTATTATACTTATCAGGCTCTAGGAATGCTTCGCTTACTGTGCGGCACTATCCGAGTATATGGAAAACCTTATCAAACACAACAAACAAATCACCATGGTTATAGAAGATATACCTGTCCCCATGTATGTTCTCAAGAAACTCGCAAGACGCTATTGCAAACTTAGGTAATTACATCANTTGAAAAATCATTCAATATTTTTATCTACCTTCTTATCAGTGGTTTTATTTTGAGGATCCTATGATATTTACAGCAATGAAGTTTCTGTATCGTCAGAGCAAACGATATTCCTGGAACACGCTCTAACTAAAATTTAAAATGATTACGCGAGGCGAGATGAAATGGAAAATTTCAGAAACGTTCTTGAAACTGGGACCGCCATTAGAGCTTTCTGGTCACCGGTTTCATTCTAGTGTAACAGGAAAAAGAGAAAATCCAACGGCCAGACAAAGGTTAGATCCGGGACCCTCCGAACTCTAGACGGACGCTCTACCAATTGAGTTAACTGGACGCCGACGATCGACCCAGTCAAGTTCCACTGCACACCTCCTTCTTTTATCTAAGTCTTCGGCCCGGTTCGGGTATCCCCTTGAATCAGTGGAATCACTGGTTGACAT
>NW_018470759.1:0-675 GCF_002113885.1 Mizuhopecten yessoensis
AAATTTGAAGCTTAGACTGTCGATAACTGCCTCCATTGCTCTACAAGCCTTTTTAAGTATTATCCATTGAGTATTTAAAGAGTTATCTGCATTTAACCAGAGTCATATAAAATTAAACTGTCTCTGATTTTATATAAACAGCATTGAATATCTCGATTGTTAGAAAACGGATCCATTTGAAATTAAATTCTGAAATATCCATTGATCAAATCACGGACTTAGATAATCTAATTCCGTGATCAGGTCCTAGCTGTATCTTAAAGTAAACTGTATAATTCAGTTGGAGCTGCGTGCGTTAATTCCAATTTTCCCAATAGAGTACCCGGCACAGGTGATTGCATGGAACACGTGCACGCTCTAAGCAGAAAAATACATTTTAGAGATTTTACTTGAATTTGCTATCGATTTGTTTGTCAGTATTGATGGCTGTTATGAAAAATAAATGTGTTTCTTTGAAATAATGAATGTAACATCTCCAAACATAAGGGACACCGGGTCAAGTTCGGTCCATTTTTGAAATGTAACAGAGAAACTGAACTGGATCAATGTAATAACAAAAGGGCAAACACGTCCGTATTTAACTTGTTCTGTCAGAAGATTGGATGGCCGACAGTCTGACGTATAGTTATATATGACGTCATAAAGAAGGCAATGACTGTAGCTTGGTTCTGTCTG
>NW_018470760.1:0-675 GCF_002113885.1 Mizuhopecten yessoensis
TAGGAAATCCTTTGAAGTTTAGTTATAGCCTGTTTCAACTAAGAAAATCAACTGATTTTGTAGATATGATACTAAAGTCAATAATACCATGGATAGAAAGTTTTTATTCATACATATAATAACTGTAATACACATTTAATACAGCACTAAGTAATAGAAAATAATCATTAAATATTGATATTTACATTATATGGAAAAAAGTAGCATTACATTATATGAAAAATAAAATTCCTTAATACAAGCCACATTGATACTAATGTCAGCAATAAAATAAAGTTTTTATTCATACATATAACAGTAATACACATTATTTAATACAGCACTAAAGGATAATTATTAAACATGAATATAAACCGTAAACCACTAAATGAAGCTGAAGTTTCTAGCACAAATCACATTCTCTATATATATCACTTAAGTCTCTAGCACAAAACACTTTATCCCAGATGCAGAAGCTGTGATGCTGATTCGGCTTAGGTCATCAGGTCGATAGTTCCAGTCTGATAACGGTCTTTCAGGGTGTCCAGGCGTCTGTCGATGTTGGCGTATCTCTTCTTTCGGGGTTGAGTAGTGCCTCTTGCATCGCTCTGGATCCGGCTGATGTCATTCACGTTCTGTATGTCCTTAAATGCCTGGATGATGGTGTAGATGTTGGGGTGGGCATGCAGTACTCTT
>NW_018470761.1:0-675 GCF_002113885.1 Mizuhopecten yessoensis
AAATCAAAGAGAAAATTTAATTGAAATATAAATTAAGGTACCGTAGTTTTTATGCATCTTATACAAACCAATTATTGCCTTGGAGTGTTGGTTTTGTTTTGTTTTGAGTTGTTTAAGTTTTACCTCCTATTAACAGCTTATCATCTTATAGATTTTTATTTACAAAATCAAAGAGAAAATGTAATTGAAATATATATTAAGGTACCGCAATGTTTATGCATCTTATAAAAAACAATGCTTGCCTTTAAGTGTTGGTTTTGTTTTGTTTTGATCTGTTTAAGTTTTACGTCCTATTAACAGCTCTGGTCATTTAAGGACGTGCCAGGTTTTGGTGGTGGAGGAAAGCCAGAGTTCCCCGAAAAACCCCACCGACCTACGGACAGTACCTTGCAACTGCCCCACGTAGGCCTCGAACCCGCGACACAGTAGTGGAAGTTAGGTGTTAGCATAATTTCAGACGCTTTTACCACTTGGCCGCCGCGGCCTTGGAGTGAAAGACGTTGACTTTGGTAATCGCAAATATGTTAATACACAATGCTAAATATGCACTTGTGTTTAAGGTGGCTCAACACATCGTCATCAGCGTCCATTATCGTGACGTACTCCGGAAAAAGTACAGCTCGGACTCAGTTATCTTGATCGAAATGTGCATGTACACTGAGTCGTCATTTCCGT
>NW_018470762.1:0-675 GCF_002113885.1 Mizuhopecten yessoensis
CCCATATAAATCTGTAGTATATACAAAATTGAATGTATATGGTATTTAACGGTTGCTCTTAGCGACACGTTCAATTTCATCCTTCTTCTTGATGGCGTAAGAGTTGGATGAACCCTTAGCAGCGTTGATTAATTCTTCAGCAAGACATTCAGCGATGGTCTTAATGTTTCTGAAGGAAGCTTCACGAGCACCAGTGGTAAGGAGCCAGATAGCTTGGTTGACTCTTCTTAATGGAGAAACATCAACGGCTTGTCTTCTGACAGTACCGGAAGAACCAATACGAGTAGAATCTTCACGTGGACCAGTGTTAGTAATAGCATCAAGTAAAACTTGAATTGGGTTTTGGTCAGTAAGAAGGTGAATGATTTCGAAAGTGTGCTTAACGATACGGGTAGCCATGAGCTTCTTACCGTTGTTACGTCCGTGCATCATAAGAGAGTTAGTTAAACGTTCAACAATTGGACATTGAGCCTTACGGAATCTCTTGACTTGGTAACGACCAGCAGTGTGTGGAAGGTAAACTGGGTGACTGATTTGAAGATAATCAGCAAGAGAAAGTTCCTTGGATTCAACTTCTTCGTAACTCCACTTGTTGAAGAGACGTGGGGTGGAAGATTCGTTGTTAATAATTTCCGCTGGTAAAGTTGCGGCCATGTTGTTCTTAGTCGTTAATTT
>NW_018470763.1:0-675 GCF_002113885.1 Mizuhopecten yessoensis
TTTTTTGTAACAAAGTTTGATAAGTATATAAATATATGTAAATCTGTAAAGGTATTTAAGAACTAGATCATTTGAACGATTCACTATATGACTTCATAGGAAGATAACCAGACTTTCATCTACGGTTTAAGATAATACTTATACTCGCTCAATTTTATCAAAGGTTTCTGAATACCAGGGACATGCATATATTGATCATGAGGAATTAACAAACAGCCTTATCAGTGGCAGGCTTTCTAATCTGATTTTACAAAGTCATTTCTGGATTCAATCGTCAATAAATACATTCAGAAAGGACCTTATTGGTAGGTTGACTGTAAATTTAAGCTGGTAGGTCAAAATAGGCTGAATTAGACTAAGAATGAAATTGGCGAGTCAGACACTGCATTGTTATCACGTGTGAGCCATTGTTGATAAATGCCTTCTGCTCCATATGTCGCATCCGTCATATCGTATGTAAGTCAACAAAAAGAGCTGTAATCGACAAGCTCCCTCATACACTGTACTACAACATCTCGTGTGTAACACTCGTTATACGATTTAACATCGCATCACGCTGGTGGCGTTGTCCTCACTGCGTGATGTGTTTGCATTAAGTTAATATCGATTTGTCACTTATCAATAAGCTGTGATTTACGTGGGACTTCTTTCACCATGCATTGCTTTCCTATATAT
>NW_018470764.1:0-675 GCF_002113885.1 Mizuhopecten yessoensis
GGATGGAGTGGGTGGTAGTAAAGTTGGTTGACGTGGGATGGTAGTGAAGTTTGATGGAGTTGGGTGGTATTGAATTGTAAACGAATGTAACAATTTTGGAATGAAGAACTACATTTAAGAATAATGTAATTGTAACATTTTAACTTAAATCTATAAGTCTATCCCCATGATCAGTTACATTTTCTATAATCACTAGTCTTTTAGTCAGAATATACTTGACACAAGCAATCCTTGAAATGCCAAGTAAATGAACGTAACGTGTAGCAGATTATAACTGATGTTGTATGTTGTGCATACATACATTGAACATGGCAGCAATAGTTTATGTAACGTACATTACAGTGTGTATTGAAGAAGTGTTTTATGTACGAGTACATTGGACAAGTGTCTCATGATTTTGCTTACGTATATGTTGTGGGCACAGGGACCTGTTGATTTGTTACAGCTTTACTTGGACCTTAAATAAGGTGTTCGGAGCAATTGTACACGTTTTAGGGGTTCAGATCAACTTCCGGTAAAAACACATTCTATATACACGTATATGTCTTCACTAGGATGAGGTCAGCCACGTGCCGAAACGTGTAGTTTGACTGCGAAAAACTGCGGAAATGGCGTGTGTTTTTGGAGGAAATGGAGATCATGTCTGCGGAAAGAGAATACATTTTACGTGAATAT
>NW_018470765.1:0-675 GCF_002113885.1 Mizuhopecten yessoensis
AAGACCCGGGTGTACTGAAAATTACAATGTTAAATCCCCTGATGATCTTGCAATCCGTGCAGATAAATTGACTGTAGTACCTCTTAATCTGGAGAAGAAGATTTTTGAATTATTGGTTATTTTTGCCCTGGACCCTGACGTTGGGGTAGTCTACCCAATTTTACAATTCCGTGACCTCAATTACTAAGTATGATTTTGACCAAGTTTGGAAAAAAATCATCTTGAGCAGTAGTCGAAAATGTAAAATGTTTACGCACGACGGACGACGCACGGCGACGGACGGAAAGCGATCAGAATAGGTCACAGCTCAGGTGACCTAAAAACAAAACAAAACAAACATCATTATGTATAGTTATATTTCAACGCAGGTAATGTACACGTTGTGCACGTTGAAACATACTGTACAAACTTTGTCAAGTTCTACATACTCGAAGTTTTTGCACATGTTTAAACATATATACATCATATATACACTACAGCAGGACAATACTGTATTTACACGCTTTGTCACTGTCTACATACTCAAACTTGTTTCACTGAACGAGTTTCCGTAGTCAAGTATCTGTTGATACATCTATAATGGATATACAGTACAGCAGGACCATTCAGTATGTTTACAAGAACTTATACTGTTACATTCGCACAGCGCCAGGGTTATCTGTCTGTATATATGTA
>NW_018470766.1:0-675 GCF_002113885.1 Mizuhopecten yessoensis
CGGTTTGCCTATAGCTTCCCTTCACCTGGGTTTTCACACCCCTGGGCCTACCCGACGAAATACGTAAGCACCCCGGGCGGGAAAAAAATACGGCCCAGGTACATGTACAAAGTAGCTATGTTTACCTGTATACGGGACTGTGTTGTAATTTCACATGTATCCATTCGTCCATCATGCACAAAAATGTGCGCAAGCAATGATCGTCCAATTTTTTATCGTTAGCACATCGTGCACACATCGTGCGCACATCGTGCTCACACCGCACATCGTGTAACGTTTTGCGATCCAACAACTGTACATATTAACGATCGACGTAATAAATGAATTTCTTGGGATCCCAAAAAATTAAGCATCATATATTCAATCAAAGAAATAGGGTAGTTGGGTGGCACAGTGCATGACTTACTCGCCTTTCACCAATGTAACTGGGGTTTGATTCCCATATCGGACTTTAAATGGCAAAGTTGAAAGAATTTGTTTCATAATTGTTGTTAAATGAACAAAGTTTATATTGAAACAAATAAACAAAAATAATAAAACCAAATGGGTTATAACATTTGTTCCCATGGATAAGCTGTTACAGTCTGCTGAAAAGATATTACCATTAAATTGAACAACTGCCAACCAAACATTTGTTACGATTTCGTCTTCAGCATCATACTCCAAATTATTAAC
>NW_018470767.1:0-675 GCF_002113885.1 Mizuhopecten yessoensis
GTCCACGGTCCAAGGGAGATGATTCTCCCGAAATTCACCACAATGTATATATTCCTTGGACGACGAGGTGAATACAACTAGGCATTACTTCTAATTTATGTTGAATATTCATCGATAGTCCTTGCAAACTCGTTTCATTTAAAATTGAAACACTAATTAGCCCATTGCTTGTTCTAGACGTACTGCCAGGTGCTTGACGCAGAGCTGGTCGAAATAGGCACTGAATCTGAAGACGCGTTCATTTGGAAAGTTACAACACTATGCCTGGTACGTAGCAAGGAACCGCTCTCCTGTAAAAGGAGAGAGCCGATTGATATTTACAGTATATATATTATAGATGCATTGACAATAGCTTCAGTTTGAGTAACCGGAGAAACCGCATGTGATCAGGTGAACGTCGAGTGAGCTATTTTTTGTGGCAGCCAACCACCCAAGAATCATTATATGAATAACTTTAACAAACTCATATAAAGATATGGTTGCGAATCATTTAGCGGCATAACCTGGGGAAATAACAATAATAGCAAGAATAAATATACAGAAGAGTAAATGATGAGAATAATGGAGTTTTTGGTTAACAAACTTTTGCTCAGTTGTGTGGCTAGCTTTTCAAGCAGACTGTAGGCATTCCGATGGGAACAAACTGTGCGTCTCTTTTAGCCGATTGCATTGTTG
>NW_018470768.1:0-675 GCF_002113885.1 Mizuhopecten yessoensis
TCGTAAAGCTAAGGTTGGAATGACATTTTATAGCACATGAAGTCATATATTTCCAACGAACAGTTCTTATCCTGTATCCTGCTCATTGCACAAAGGAAAGACCTTACTTCGTTTCCGATTCCGTATTCTTTTCTTTGCATTTTGGCACAACAATTGCATACATAAATATACATTTTGGCTCTTTAATTGGTGCGTCCAATCGAGTGGATGGTATTGTTGGCGTACAAGAAAATAACGCTTCCGGTTGTCATGACCACAGCCATGTTATTATTTTATGTGCTGCACATGTAAATGTTAGATGCTCTATTCATAAATCTCTGCAATCGAAATGACATCAGCTTTTATCTTTTCATCGAACGCAGCTTCACTTTTCTCCTTCAAGAGTCGTGAAACCATAAGTTCAGTAGCAACACGGACCGACATGTTGGCATTGACGCTGGAAACTGAATATGTGTCCATACTATTTGACAATCGGCTATTGCAGACATTTATCAAACTGGTCTTGCAGTTGCTGTATAGCATTGCCCATCCCCCTGATGTAGCCGGGCTCACAGTCAATGTGAATATATTCGCATTTTGTTTCTCTGATTATTTGAAGTTTTACAACAGGTGATCCCAAGTGAATGATATGTTTTGTTATATAAGCCGCACGTCATCTTTGTATTTTCCTTTTTT
>NW_018470769.1:0-675 GCF_002113885.1 Mizuhopecten yessoensis
TACGATAGTACCGAGGGTTATCGATCACAGGTTATTGTATATATATAAGTACAGAGGGGGCCGATTGCGGGTTGGTATGTACAGAAGGAAGATCATTGGATAGTCGTTGTTAATCTTCATTTTTTGAATGATTATTATTTCATTTCAATCCGAGCGTAGCTTACACTTAGTAGTGAGAACACGGGCTAATCAATTCGTGGCAGTCGCCATTTTTCCCACACGGAGTGAGGTACCTGCGAACATGATGGGCTAGAGCGAGGTTAGGAAGAGTCCCCGGGGGTGAGTGTTATGTTACACTTAGATACAAATGCATATGGTTTATGTTAATAATTATGAATTAAGCTGTCAGTAAATATTTGTTCAGCTATAAGTCAAGTTAAGTAGTCGCTGTCAGCGGCACTCTACTGTCTGAGTATAGTATAGCCGAGGTGGTCGTTAAGCTAAAATATTACGTGCTTTGCCTCGTTGAGAGTGGAATATATATGTAAATATTATTCAATTATATCCATGTTAAGCCTAATAGATTAGTTCATGACAGTAAAAGTTTGTATTTTGTTAATACCAGTCCAAGGTGGTGTTGTATTAGCAACCATGCGGTAGGCAGGCGTGCGGCTAGTCACGTGACCTGACACATGTAAACAGTAAACAAGAACACGTGGCGGCTGAAGTTATGAA
>NW_018470770.1:0-675 GCF_002113885.1 Mizuhopecten yessoensis
GCGATATGTTGAGGGGGAACCCCTGATGAATGGTGATTTACTGTAGACAGCTAATCCATGCGGAGGCCTTTTATTCGAGTGTGATGTAGAATCTTGTCTATGCTAATGGAATCCAGAAATTGATGAAACAGTATTTGTATCTGCAGACATGAATCTTGTTTTACAACATGCAAACAACTCACACGACCTTAGGTTGTAGTCACATCTGACGTCTTCAATATGACGATGAAGCGATCTTGTTTTTATGAATGCTATTTTGGATGTGAAATGTATGTCGTAAAGGAATTGTAGGTTAAGTAGGAATTTTTCCTCTCGTAGTTGTTCACTGCAATTTTGTCATCTTGAAGGTTCAAAATGTAGAGTCCTTCTTTCGTTGTCACTCTGCTTAACGCAACATAATGAATGTGTGTTTGTAGCAAGATTGATTTTCATTAGTTTACATGACGCTCCATTTGTATCAAGGTTAACGGTGATATCATAGGGGAATCTTTCAGCAAGATGTAGTACCGTTGACAGTTGTCTGAATGATTGAGTTCCATTGGTAAATGATGAAAGTATCTTGCGTTGTAGATTTTCTCTGCATGATCCAACAACTGTGTCTTGTGCTTTTATTTCATGAACTTTCTTGTCGGAGAGATGTAAAGCAGAGAAATTATGTGCATCAACTCTCATTTG
>NW_018470771.1:0-675 GCF_002113885.1 Mizuhopecten yessoensis
AACTTCATACGGCATGTACTGTAAATCACTTATATTTCGCGTATACTTTATTTCGCGATCTGACACCTAATGATTTATTCGCGTAATATATTAAAATTGAATAATGACAGTACCATACATTACAGGTATGCTACAGTTATATAGTTATTCCAAAGGTATATATTTTCACGACGGAGTTTTCACGCGAATTAACACTAAAATAAATACCTCGCGAATTATAAATGATTTACAGTGCATAGTGATCAAAGTTCGTGTTATTCAGAGGCAATACATCCCCAATATAGCTTGGCATCATCTTACCGTCACGGCCGTATACACTGTCGCTGATGTACCCGTATTTTAGTGATATGCAAAGTCTACTACATAAAATGCACGTGCAAGTAGTGTATTGCTCGCGTAGATCGTGCCCATGCTCCACAATGACAACTCAAAGTACTTCTGACGTCTATAAGTATCCCAAAATATCCCAAATTGATAAATACATTTTTTGACAGGTTTAACAAAATAATGTATGCTGCCTTCGGATAAACGGATAAACTTATGCATAAACGTAAACGTATACGTTAGGGGCTTATTTTAAAGATCTCTACTAGCGTGGCAGACGCTTATGCTAATTATCCATCGGCGTTGATCCTACCTTTAGCGGTGACGACGCTTATGCTAATTCTCCATAGG
>NW_018470772.1:0-675 GCF_002113885.1 Mizuhopecten yessoensis
TTACGTCCGCTTCACTACCGAGTAGTTCGGTTATCCAGCAGACCTAAGACTGTGTTATTCTGTGAAGTTCATAGCTATTTATAGGGTCGTAGTGTTATTTTGTGACTGTCAAATCTACTTTAAGGTCGCAGTGTTATTTTGACTTATTATCCGTTATAATCAGTTAACGAATTCATAGTTGACGAAATAGCCATATAGTGCAGTGAAGCCTGTTTAATTTGTTTGGCTCTAGGCATTGACAAATTACATATTTAAAAGATTTTTTTTAAACGACTATTATTTTAAAAGTTTGCAGACTTTATGAAGATCATTATTTTCTTGAAATCAAATAGAAAAGTTTTCGAAAAACACAAGATGGACACTGTCGGTGAGCGTTGTGGAAGTTGAATCTAGAATTTATTTCGTACATATTAGACAAAATACTTAAAAAATGTTTTATACATTGGCCATGGATAAAGGCGATTCCTCCCTCTCGTATCATATATTGAGGTAAACACATTGAAAAGCTCGTTTTAGTTCACCTGCTACAAATTCTTAATTTACATTTCGCGACTGCCTATTGTGTGTCGTCGTGCATCGTACGTTCGTAAACAATTCAAGTTTTTGACTTCTTCCCCCAAACTATAAATCACTAAACCGATTTCAAGAAAATTTTGAAGCAAAGTTTAATGACCA
>NW_018470773.1:0-676 GCF_002113885.1 Mizuhopecten yessoensis
TTTGGTCCATCCTGTTGTTCTGAATGTTGAAGTGTTTTTGGTCAAATTATAGATGATGTTGAAATGTTTGGTCTCTCCTGTTGTTCTGAAAGTTGAAGTGTTTTTGTGTTTTCTATAGTTGATGTTGAAGTGTATTGTTGTATTCTATAGTTGATGTTGAAGTGTTTTTGTGTATTCTATAGTTGATGATGAAATGTTTTGTCCATCCTATTGTTCTGAATGTTGAAGTGTTTTTGGTCATTCTATATATGATGTTGAAATGTTTGGTAAATGCTGTTGTTCTGAATGTTGAACTGTTTTTGGTCATTCTATAGTTGATGTTGAAATGTTTTTCTGTATTCTATAGTTGATGTGGAAGTGTATTTGTGTATTCTATAGTTAATGTTGAAGTGTTTTTGTGTATTCTATAGTTGATGTGGAAGTGTATTTGTGTATTCTATAGTTAATGTTGAAGTGTTTTTGTGTATTCTATAGTTGATGTTGAAATGTTTGGTCCATCCTATTGTTCTGAATGTTGAAGTGTTTTTGGTCATTCTATAGTTGATGTTGAAAAGTTTGGTCCATCCTGTTGTTCTGAATGTTGAAGTGTTTTTGGTCATTCTATAAATGATGTTGAAATGTTTGGTAAATGCTGTTGTTCTGAATGTTGAAATGTTTTTGGTCATTCTATAGTTGA
>NW_018470774.1:0-676 GCF_002113885.1 Mizuhopecten yessoensis
ACAAACATTAAGATCAAGGACGCACACTTTCAATTTCAAAAAAAACATCTGTTTTGTGGACGAATCGCAAAAATTAATGACCGCAAAAGGGGGTTACGATGTTATCCGGGTACGAACAACGGGATTTAAGAAATCCATGACAATGGCTTGTGAGAAAAGGCATGATGAATGGTCGAAACAAATCTTAAACAGACTGGAAACTGCATTATCAGATCTACACGCAGCGGATGCAGTTTATCATCAAACATGCAGCGTCAATTTTCGTACGGGAAGACAAATGCCAAATGACCTCTACATGGAATCTGACGGGAAAGCAACACCCGGCCGACCGAAGAAAAAAGTACCATGCGATACTGGAGACCAAAAAGTTCACGGTCTGAAGATGCGTTTCTACAAGTGATTAGACAACTGGTAGACAGCGGAGGGTCTCTCCTGCATCGTATCCACTGGGTATCTGGGCAAACATTTGACGGGATATGCCAACGGTACGTCGACTACATTGGATACTGCTATAAGGATGCTGTGGTTGTCTTCGATGGATATAATGCAGGACTTGACACTAAGGACGCCATCCATCTTCGACGAACCAAAGGCATCGTAGGTACAAAAGTACCATTCAACATGAACACTTCCTTCCGTTCCAAGAAAGATGCGTTTCTAGCCAATAACGAAAACA
>NW_018470775.1:0-676 GCF_002113885.1 Mizuhopecten yessoensis
CCTCGTACACTCCTACATCACAGTCCGTATAACCTCGTACACTCCTACATCACAGTGCGTATAACCTCGTATACTCCCACATCTCAGTCAGTATAACCTCGTAAACTCCCACATCACAGTCAGTATAAACTCCCACATCATAGTCATTATAACATCGTACACTTCCACATCTCCGTCAGTATAACCTCGTACCCACCCACATCACCGTCAGTATACCCTCGTACACTCCTACATCACAGTCCGTATAACCTCGTCAACTCCCACATCACAGTCAGTATAACCTCGGTCCGTATAACCTCGTTCACTCCCACATCTAAGTCAGCATTACCTCGTACACTCCCACATCACACATCATAGTCAGTATAAAATCGTACACTTCCACATCACCGTCAGTCTAGCCTCTTACACTCCCACATCATAGTCAGTATAACATCGTACACTCCCGCATCTAAGTCAGTACAACCTCGTACACTCCCACAGCACCGTCAGTATAACATCGTACACTTCCACATCTCCGTCAGTATAACCTCGTACTCTCCCACATCACCGTCAGTATAACGTATAACCTCGTACACTTCCACATCACCGTCAGTATAGCCTCTTACACTCCCACATCATAGTCAGTATAACATCGTACACTTCCACATCACCGTCAGTATAACCTCGTACACTCCCA
>NW_018470776.1:0-676 GCF_002113885.1 Mizuhopecten yessoensis
ATTGAGAGCGATATCACCTACGTTCTCCTAATGACACGGGACACGAAATAAGAGCGATATCACCTACGTTCTCCTAATGACACTGGACACGTAATGAGGGCGATATAACCTACGTTCTCCTAATGACACGGTACACATATTAAGAGTACTATCACCTATGTTCTCCTAATGACACGGGACAAGTAATGAGAACGATATAACCTACGTTCTCCTAATGACACGGGACAGATATTGAGAGTGCTATCACCTATGTTCTCCTAATGACACGGGACACGTATTGAGAGCGATAAAACCTACGTCCTCCTAATGACACGGGACACGTATTGAGAGCGATATAACCTACGTCCTCCTAATGACACGGGACACGTATTGAGGGCGATATAACCTACGTTCTCCTAATGACACGGGCCACGTAATGAGTGCGATATAACCTACGTTTTCCTAATGACACGGGACACGTAATGAGGGCGACATGACCTACGTTCTCCTAATGTCACGGGACATGTATTGAGAGCGATATAACCTACGTTATCCTAATATCACGGGACACCTAATGAGGGCGATATAACCTACGTCCTCCTAATGACACAGGACACGGACACGTATTGAGGGCGATATAACCTACGTACTGCTAATGACACGGGACACGTATTGAGGGCGATATAACCTACGTCCT
>NW_018470777.1:0-676 GCF_002113885.1 Mizuhopecten yessoensis
AAGGTCATTCATTTGAACAAACTTGGTTGCCCTTCACCCAAGCATGCTACAGGCCAAATATCATTTCCCTGGGCAGTTTGGTTATCGAGAAGAAGATGTTTCAAGTTTTTAACATATTTGACCCCAGTGACCTTGAAAATGGGTGAAGGTCATTAATTTTAACAAACTTTGTAGCCCTTCATCCCAGTTTGCTGCTGGCCAAATATCATTACCCTGGGCATTTTCGTTATTGAGAAGAAGTTGTTTAATTATTTTAACATATTTGACCCCTGTGACCTTGAATATGGGTGAAGGTCATTTATTTGAACAAACTTTGTAGCCCTTTTTCTAAGCATGCTACTGGCCAAATATCATTACCCTGGGCATTTTGGTTATTGAGAAGAAGTTGTTTAAAGTTTTTTAAAGACAAATAACCCCTGTGACCTTGAATATCATTGAAGGTCATTCATTTTAACAAACTTGGTAGCCCTTCACCCAAGCATGCTACTGGCCAAATATCATCTCCCTGGGCAGTTTGGTTATCGAGAAGAAGATGTTTAAAGTTTTTAACATATTTGATCCCAGTGACCTTGAAAATGGGTGAAGGTCATTAATTTTAACAAACTTTGTAGCCCTTCTTCCCAGTTTGCTGCTGGCCAAATATCATCACCCTTGGCCTTTCGGTTATTAAGAAGAA
>NW_018470778.1:0-676 GCF_002113885.1 Mizuhopecten yessoensis
AAACTGTGTTTATAAACGGAAATATGTATGTATGGATTAGAATCAGGTATGGATTAGAAACCACGCTCTTCAGGTGAGAATTGGCAATGTCCTCAACAAGTATTATGCCATCAGTTTCATAAACGTTTCCTTATCGTAAGGAAATTTCTTGTTTCTTTCGTTATTGGAAAGTTGAAGAGAAATCTAGTTAAAGAAATTTTCCTTAAATTTTGTAATGCATTTTTATATATAGGATAATTTAAAGTAAAGGAACTTCCTTAATTTAGGAATGTTCATAAAACTTGTGGCTATGAGAACGGTACCCTATAGGGGAGCTGTATCTGCCCCACCCTTTGCAATATCTCGATAAATTACATCACGTCAGATCCAGAAATTAAAAGTAAAAACGTCACAGTATGAATGTACATCTGACAGCCCAGTCGTTATGCAAAAGAAAAAGCATGTAAAATGTATCTTCCGAGCTACTCAAAATCGAACACTAGTGACAGATTTGAGCCGTAAAGCAAAAATTGTATTTTCAGTATCCTTTTTCTTTTATTTTCGGCATTTTATACATTAATTGTTAAGTTTTTAACTTTAAAAAAAGTTCGTTCATTTCAGCCTTCGCCATATATATGTACTTTCCCTCGTGACCCTCAAGGGTATGACTTCTCTGTCACCCTCTTGTGTATGACTT
>NW_018470779.1:0-676 GCF_002113885.1 Mizuhopecten yessoensis
CGCCTAAAACATACCAGTGTTATTGAGAGGTGCTGTTTATTACCGCGTTAAACACACCAGTGTTATTGAGAGGTGCTGTTAATTACCGCCTAAAACATACCAGTGTTATTGAGAGGTGTTTTTTTATTACCGCCTAAAACATACCAGTGTTATTGAGAGATGTTGTTTATTACCGCCTAAAACATACCAGTGTTATTGAGAGATGTTGTTTATTACCGCCTAAAACATACCAGTGTTATTGAGAGATGTTGTTTATTACCGCCTAAAACATACCAGTGTTATTGAGAGNAAAATATACCAGTGTTATTGAGAGATGTTGTTTATTACCGCCTAAAACATACCAGTGTTATTGAGAGGTGTTGTTAATTACCGCCTAAAACATACTAGCGTTATTGAGAGGAGTTGTTTATTACCGCCTTAAACATACCAGTGTTATTGAGAGGTGTTGTTTATTACCGCCTAAAACGTACCAGTGTTATTGAGAGGTGTTGTTAATTACCGCCTAAAACATACCAGTGTTATTGAGAGGTGTTGTTAATTACCGCCTAAAACATACTAGTGTTATTGAGAGGAGTTGTTTATTACCGATTAAAACGTACTAGTGTAATTGAGAGGAGTTGTTTATTACCGTCTAAAACATACCAGTGTTATTGAGAGATGTTGTTTATTACCGCCT
>NW_018470780.1:0-676 GCF_002113885.1 Mizuhopecten yessoensis
TTCAAAATAAAGTATGCCCCACTGGTATATATTACCATCAAGCTAAACCACGTGTTCACGTGAGTTAATAATAAAGTATGCCCCACTGGTATATATTACCATCAAGCTTCCCCACGTGTTCTTGTGAGTTAAAAATAAAGTATCCCCATTGGTATATATAACAATCAAGCTACACAACGTGTTCTCGTGAGTTAATAATAAATTATACCCCACTGGTATATATTACCCTCAAGCTACCCCACGTGTTCTTGGGAGTTAATAATAAAGTATGTCCACTGGTATATATTACCCTCAAGCTACCCCACGTGTTCTTGTGAGTTAAAAATAAAGTATCCCCATTGGTATATATAACAATCAAGCTACACAACGTGTTCTCGTGAGTTAATAATAAAGTATACCCCACTGGTATATATTACCATCAAGCTACCCCCGTGTTCTCATGAGTACAAAATAAAGTATGCCCCACTGGTATATATTACCATCAAGCTACCCCACGTGTTCTTGTGAGTTAATAATAAAGTATCCCCATTGGTATATATAACCATCAAGCTACACCACGTGTTCTCGTGAGTCAATAATAAAGTATGCCCCACTGGTATATATAACCATCAATCTACCTCACGTGTTCTCATGAGTTAATAATAAAGTATGCCCCACTGGTATATATTACCATCAA
>NW_018470781.1:0-676 GCF_002113885.1 Mizuhopecten yessoensis
ACATATGTTTTCAGACTATTGGGAATGACCATCTGAAAAACGGGTGGTCTCCCCTGATATATTTCCCATCTGTGGCAAAGTACACTGTTGACCATTTCTAATGAACCTATACGCATCCAATAGTACTTGGAAAGTTCATTTTCTGGTGCTTTGTCAGGCCAAGCTGGTTTGTTCCCAGTTTTTACCCAGTGGATAACAAGTTTCAATGCTGGATCCTGTTCCGGCATTTCCTGCATATATTTGGAATTTGCTTAAATATTTGTATCATTTGTACTTTCAGTTGTCTCCCCTGAACTGCCCGGAACCTGTTCAGTGTTGTCCACTATTAATGTATCTACTTGGGATTCTGTTCCACTAGAGTCATTGACTGGACCATTCAACCTGGTGGTTACACGTAAGCATAAAGTATCATCTATTTGATCATCTGTAGGATCAGAACTCTTTGTACATGAAATATTTTGATACCGTTCCTCTGCTCGTGCGCAGTGTTTACATTCCTGCTCCATACAAGGTCTACGAGAGAGAGCATCTGCATTTCCATGGGCTCGTCCAGCCCTGTGTTCTATTTTAAATTGGTAAGAGGAGAGAAACTCAAACCATCTGGCGATCTGTCTGTCCTTCTGGGTTTTTTAAATTAATCAGCCATGTTAATGCTCCATGATCAGTTCTTACCTTG
>NW_018470782.1:0-564 GCF_002113885.1 Mizuhopecten yessoensis
CACACCAGACTCCCTATCTCCTTCCACACCAGACTCACCATCTCCGTACACACCAGACTCACTATCTCTTTTCACGGCAGACACACCATCTCCTCACACACCAGACTCCCCATCTCCTTACACATCAGACTCCCCAGCACTTTACACACTAGACACCCCATCACCTTACACGTCAGACTCCCCATCACTTTACACACCAAACACCCCATCTCCCTACACACCAGACTCCCCATCATCTTACACATCAGACTCCCCATCTCCTTACACACCAGACACCCCATCACCTTACACACCAGACTCCCCATCACCTTACACATCAGACTCCCCATCACTTTACACACCAGACACCCCATCACCTTACACGTCAGCCTCCCCATCACTTTACACACCAAACACCCCATCTCCTTACACACCAGACTCACCATCACCTTACACACCAGACTCCCCATCACCTTACACATCAGACTCCCCATCACTTTACACACCAGACACCCCATCACCTTACACGTCAGACTCCCCATCACTTTACACACCAAACACCCCATCTCCTTACACACCAGACTC
>NW_018470782.1:591-676 GCF_002113885.1 Mizuhopecten yessoensis
CAGACGCACCATCTCCTTACACACCAGACTCACCATCTCATTTCACGGCAGACTCACCATCTCCTTACACACCAGACTCACCATC
>NW_018470783.1:0-676 GCF_002113885.1 Mizuhopecten yessoensis
TGGATACAAAGCAAGTATTTGTTCCATATATTTTATAATTGATGTCCAGACAGACATTTTCGCTCGGTAAGTGTTTCTTTGCCTATTTGTTATAACACAGATAATCATGTCTTTGATAAAAAATTAATAAAAATAATCAAAGTTTAACTTTTCCTGATTGTTGACTTACCCCTACGTCCACTGACGTCAACGCTCTGTTAACTGATCATTAAGTGTCAGTGGTGTCAATGATTTTGAAAATGAACAAAGAGTGTCACTGATGTCAATGTTTGTTTAATTGACCGTTCAGTGTCACCGATGTCAATGATTTTTAAATTGACCAACGAGTGTCACTGCTGTCAATGTTTTCATAATTAACCGTAAAGAGTCACTGATGTCTTTGCTTGTTTAATTAACCGTTTATTGTCAGTGATGTCAATGTTTTTAAATTGACCGTTAAGCGTCACTGATGTCAATGTTTTTAAATTGACCGTTAAGTGTAAGTGATGTCAATGTTTGTTTTATTGACCGTTTAGTGTTACTGATGTAAATGCTTTTTTGATTGACCGTAAATTGTCACTGATGTCACTGTTTGTTTAATTAAGCATTGGGTGTTACTAATGTCTTTTATTTAATTGACCAAAAAGTGTCCATGATGTCAAAGTATTTTTATTTGACTATTTAGTGTCACTGATGT
>NW_018470784.1:0-676 GCF_002113885.1 Mizuhopecten yessoensis
CATCACAGTAGTAAACATTCTGTAATCTGTGAAGTGTGATACAAAGTATGGTCGAAGGTCAAGCTGACTGTGTCAAAGGTCAAGGTCAGTGGATCAACAAACCAGTACAGGGATGTTTGGTTTGAGAAAAGCCTGAGGGAAATTATTAGATACCTCGGACCCTTAACTCATTCACCCTTGGAGACACATTTGAACTCTTCCAATTCAAAGGTTGGAATAGTTCATTATGAAATTTCAGGAGTGAATGAGTTAGATAATAGGGAAGGAGGGGGGGATTAAATAGGATGGGATCAAGACGGGAAAGGGATAAGAAAAAAGTTTTTATCCCCAGACTATTCCAAGGCTGGAATAAAGTAAAACATTGAAAGCACACAGTTCACCTGTAACATCATAATACTGGGCACAGTTTAGCTACAGTGTATTTGTTTATGACGTCCTAAGATATAATTCACCGTCAATGTATGATTATTCGACAATAAGTTGTAGATCGGTAAAAACAAATGAGAGCCAATTTTATTTGTTTCAGAAACACATGTATAAATGTGAAAATCTTCTGAAGAACGCCCGTCGTCCAGAGGTCCTCGTAAAAGAAATCAAGGTTTGTATTATGATTATATACAGTGACTGAAATTGAAGAAGTTCTTATATTTCTAAACATTTGCTTCAGGTTGGTAAG
>NW_018470785.1:0-676 GCF_002113885.1 Mizuhopecten yessoensis
TTGGCTATATTGCTTTAAGCGACTTCTTTTCTGGAACTAAGAAGTCGATATCAACCATATTTAAGTAGAAGCATCCCTAGGTGTCAGGGATTCAAAATTGTACAAATGATGGAGCTGACCCCCTAGGGGGCTGAGAGGTGGGACAAAAAGGGGTCAATTTTGCAATATTGCTATAAGCGACTTCTTCTCTGGAACTAAGAGGTGGATATCAACCATATTTGACTGGAAGCATCCCTAGGTAGTGGGGATTAAAAATTTTACAATTGGTGTTGCTGAGCCCCTAGGGGGCTGAAGGGGGGGCCAAAAAGGGGGCAATTTGGCTATATTGCTATAAACAACTTCTACTGTAGAAATATGCCATGTATATTGATCATATTTGGTCGGAAGCATTCATGGGAGGCAGGGATTCAAAATTGTACAAATGGTGGGGCTAAGGGGTAGGGCCAAAAAAAGTGTATTACTTGGAAATGGTTGAGATCCCCACCATATAACCATGGTATACAATTGCTGAGTATAAAGAGAAGAATGCACATTTGCTTCCAGGATGGCCCTAGGGTTCTAGCCCCACCCTTGGAGACATAGTCCCTGGGCCATAACTTTTAAACTATTGAGATCCCCACCCCAAAACAAGATATACAAATGCTGGGCATAAAAAGACGAATGCAATCATGATATC
>NW_018470786.1:0-676 GCF_002113885.1 Mizuhopecten yessoensis
TATGATACTGTAAATATAGCCATATTCATCTATGAAAATGATGGCATTTCCCAGACTTGAAAAAAAACCATTTCATCAGGTCCAACTGTTGATTACATTTGTTGATTCCGTGATGTAATGTCCAAAACTATATTGTCTGACGGGAAAGTGGTCCTCTTTTGGCTGTTTGGGAAAGTGTTCAAAATTATAAAAATCATGGTTGATCAAGTTCCTCAAAACTGCTACAGGTGTTTCTTGGGTTAAAACAGATTGTATTTCCATATAAGTGTATGTCCGGTGTAGCCGAATGTGTAACGCAGTTTACTTTTTAACATTTAGGCATGTGATCTTTTTCCTTAATTAAGTAATGAAATATTTTTCTAATCAACTGAACATTTTATTGGACATACATATTGATTTATTTTCTATGGAATCATGTCATCGAATTCCTGTACACGTGTACAGTANACGTGTACAGTACAGCTTCGCTTTGTAGATACGACATTATTTTATCATTTTAAATGATATTTATTAATTGTTTTACCCTCCGATTGGCACTAGTAATTTTATCTATTATTGAAACACGAACAAATGATGCCGAAACACAAAGTATGTGGGATTGTTGCGTCATAATAATAAAGGCCAAGCAAAAACAATACAAACTGTAATTATCGCAAATATACACTACAGTCCGACT
>NW_018470787.1:0-676 GCF_002113885.1 Mizuhopecten yessoensis
ACTAAAACAATAACTAATAGAGGATGGTACAATGTAACACTAAAAGAATAACTAATAGTGGATGATACAGTGTAGCACTAAAAGAATAACTAATAGTGGATGATACAGTGTAGCACTAACACAATAACTAATAGATAATGGCACAATGTAACACTAAAACAATAACTAATAGTGGATTGTACAGTGTAGCACTAACACAATAACTAACAGAGGATGATGCAATGTAACACTAACACAATAACTAATAGCGGATGGTACAGCGTAGTACTAACACAATAACGAATAGTGAATGGTACAGCGTAGCACTAACACAATAACTAACAGTGGATGGTTCAGCGTAGCACTAACACAATATCTAATAGTGGATGGTACAGCGTAGTACTAACACAATAACGAATAGTGAATGGTACAGCGTAGCACTAACACAATAACTAATAGTGGATGGTACAACGTAACACTAACACAATAACTAATAGTGGATGGTACAGTGTAGCACTAAAACAATAACTAATAGAGGATGGTACAGCGTAGCACTAACACAATAACTAATAGTGGATGGTTCAGCGTAGCACTAACACAATAACTAATAGTGGATGGTACAGCGTAGTACTAACACAATAACTAATAGTGAATGGTACAGCGTAGCACTAACACAATAACTAATAGAGAATGGCAC
>NW_018470788.1:0-676 GCF_002113885.1 Mizuhopecten yessoensis
GCCATAATTACAACTAAAACTATGCAAATAACTACGGCGTTTGGCATTAAATTTTCAATATAACTAAGAATGACAAATTTTGTTTCTAAAATACCTTGATTAACGTTAATTCACAAATAAATGCAAAATTTTGTTTCAAAAATCCTTCGAGTAGAATATTTGACAAATAAACACAAAGTATAAGTAAACACCAATTAATCTGCTCAAATTATAAGTCAGCACAGCTATAGCTAAGTCATATACAGTGGGCTATACACAGATACCAGGCAGTTCATCAACAATCATGAAAACCGGAAGTAAACAACACAACCGGAAATGAAGGAAAATCCACAGTCTCAGTATTTCATACATGTGAATCGGCACTCAAACAAACCACAATCATCAGCGAGCCGTCTATCAAAATGTCTTGAGGTTTACGTACAGTGTTGCNATCAAACATATAAGTATATCCCAAATAAATAAATACCTCAGTCTTTTCTACACAACGTACAAATACTGTCACACAACACAGCGGAATGTTCACAGACACAACCACATGTCAACGACCAGGTGAAGCCTTGCCGAATTCAAACTGGTCATCTGCAGGGGTGCGCTGGTAGTACGGAGTCCCTACGTGGGCGCCAAATGTAGTAGTGTATCTGCTCTGGGATCGCTGTGTACTTAAGCACCACAGAAG
>NW_018470789.1:0-676 GCF_002113885.1 Mizuhopecten yessoensis
GTAAATCCCCAGCCACATGTCGTTCATATGTATCTGCAGTAGGTTTTAGATGCAAGGTGCAGAGTTTGCCTGATATCACACAACAATTTGTTGTCACAAAAATGCTTGAGGGATTAAAACGTCTAAAACATCACTCGGACTCCCGACTCCCAGTAACTTCTGAACTCTTGGGTCGTATAATCAGACTTTTACCCGTCATTTGCTCTAGTACATATGAAGCAAGTCTGTTTTCAGCTGCTTTTGTTTTGGCCTTTTCTGCCTTTCTTCGTGTTGGGGAAATCACAGTTACAAACAAGGGTCTCCAGCATACTGTTCAGATACAGGATATCTCGGTGTCTCGCAATAAAAATAGCCTTTTACTAAAAATAAAGCACTCTAAAACGGATCAGTGGGGCAAGGGCACAACACTGGAGATTCCACAGACAGGAGGGGTTTTGTGCCCGGTTAGGCATGTGGGTAGATTTTTGGAAATACGTCCAAATTATGACGGTCCATTAATGTGCCATTTTGGAGGTAAGCCCTTGACACGTTATCAATTCTGTGCAGTTTTACAAAAAACCTTAACTGTTTTAGGAGTAGATGCTAAGCGTTACAAATCACACTCTTTCCGAATTGGGGCAGCAACTATGGCTGCTGCAGCTGGAATTCCAGACTCGGAAATAAGAAGTGCTGGGAG
>NW_018470790.1:0-676 GCF_002113885.1 Mizuhopecten yessoensis
ATTTTCTGGTTATCTCAAAGTAAACGGTCCTTGCATGAAAGAGTGCCATATTTGGTATCAAAATAGTAGCTGAAATGTATTTCACACGATGATAATAGCACTGTGTAATAATTCTGTGAACAGCGCACCTTTCATATTGACATAGGTGTTAGTTGTTGTTGTCCCAATTGCCATTAAAAGAATTCTTAAAAGTATGATTTCTAATTTAAGCCTTTTATACTACATGCATTTCATAAGCCTTAATGAAGGGCCGATGTTAGCCTAATGTTAGCTCACCATAGGGGTAAATAATTCGGTAAAGAATTGCCAAGATTTACTGCCGGCTTCTGCTTATTTGTATGAAGTCAAGAGATCGAGAAAACTCGAAACTAAATGTACCGATCCCGCCATTTATGTCTCCAATTTTTTACTTTTAGCTACGCTACTCGCCCCCGGGTCGTTACACCTTGACCCCCAGATCGGAGAGAAGCACGCCATCATGGCCGCCAACCTTCGGATACTCAACGACGTGATTTCTCGACTAAATTCACTGAGGGTAGATTCTACCGAATACGCCTGTCTCAAGGCACTAGTTCTCTTCAAATCAGGTAAACACGCTAAACTTAACCGTAGTTATCTTGATCGTGCTCTTTCGGAAGCAATTGATTTAGTCATGTTTAGTTGTGTTTTTGCATAT
>NW_018470791.1:0-676 GCF_002113885.1 Mizuhopecten yessoensis
ACGCCGCCGCCGCCGACATAGCAATACCTATGTGTCACCAGCTTTTGGCAGGCGACACAAAAACTATTAAATATAATAATTCCTACCAAATCATGTCCAGTATACAGCTTTTTGGACAACAATAAAAAAGAGTTTACGACATAGAATTCACGTTATCTTACCGCTCCAGTAAATACGCTGTCAAAGATAATTTCTCTTCCACAGCTAGCACTCGGACATTTAAACTTGAAGCGGTCGCAATCTTTGAATTTTTCCTCATCCGACATATCTGTACCCCCTAACAAGGCGTCCTCCTCCTCCTCGTCCTGAGTCCGGCTGGTTTGCCTGTATCCCGCTGGTTCTAGTCCTGTACAGTAACATTAATACAATATAATCACTCAGATTACAGAAGGAATCATTTTATTGATTAGAGTGAGTAATTATGCAGAGCAAATGGGACTTGCAATTTCACTAACTCAAACTCTCAAACCTCCTAAAATACAATTGTTCCATATTATTAAGAAATCAGTGAAAAAGTTGTATTCAAATTGTTACTTAAATCAAAGCTTGTGGGGACATAGAGCCAACCCATTTGGCTCATGAATACTGTATACCAGTTAGTGTTTGTCCTTTGACGGTAAAATCCATTTTCACCAAATATCAAATTTGCACTTAACATTTAATAACCATGTATATT
>NW_018470792.1:0-676 GCF_002113885.1 Mizuhopecten yessoensis
GTTATCTAAATCTTCTCTGCGTTTATAGAGTTCTATCAAAATTGATTGTCAGACGATTGAGTCGTACATTTACTATCATTGTATTCTATCACGTGTGTTACAGTCTGGGAAGCAAACATATAAGGAGAATGTTAGTCTCAGCTAAAAGTTAAAAATATCTTTGATTTATTAGAAAAATACTTGATAGTTTTAGAAATTATTAAGAAGCAGTGTTTGAGAAAATAAACAGACTCATGGTTAGTGTTGAGTTTTGATGGCAAAAGAATTTGTTCCTTAAGATCATTTTGTATCTGTATTTAGTAAATTAAAGAATAGGTGTATGCTGATGGATCATTTGCTAAGATGACATTGATATTATTTCTTAGAGATAAAAATATTATGTAGAGTTCATGGGGTGTTTCTGTAACTGTTCATGTAACAGGAAATGTCTAAACAATTAAGTTGTCTTCATTCCATTAACCTAGACTTTTTATTGGAATTGTACAAAGTTAATTAAAAACACATAAAATTCCAAATTTATAAATGATAAAAAATATTGCAAGACAGTATATGTTGTCACTGTTATAGAAGAATGATTTGACAGTGATTCTAGCTTTGCTCGTGACTTATTTAAGTTTGCTTGGCCTACAGTTGAGAGTGGTCTTGGATTTGACCAAGTTGACGGAAGGATAGAAGA
>NW_018470793.1:0-676 GCF_002113885.1 Mizuhopecten yessoensis
GTCCAAAAGATGAAAAATTAAATCCGTTTAGATTGTCCAACAACCCGTATTAAACATTTAATTGAAATTTAAGTCCTTTATCGCGAAAACTGGTTTTCTGCCATCTTTTGCCTAAAGCAACTTGTATAGAAACTAGTTTCTATTGTGATTACTAATTATTTGCACTATTCACACCTAGTAGCAATCTGCCAACAGTATATACTGTGTGAACATCACATCACTGTTACTATTTCATGGTAATTAAACCATACCAAATCATACAGTCGTTTGTCAACATGTCAGATTTATTTTTTCTAATGACAACAGAAATTCTTAGATAACAATCAAACATGTTTATTTAGTTTTAAATTACGACATTCTTATCAAAGGTCGCATGATCACACCCACTTCCAGATACAAAATTCATCAAGGTTATTCAGGTTGTATTTTGATGTGTTTTTATGACATTATATAAAAAGTCATATTACAACCCATTACGTTAAACTAAGACTTATTATCCAGAGTTCACCCTGTCCTACTGGTAAAGAAGCACTTACATGCCTGGTTAACTTGTAATACCCTTCTGGTAAATCTAGTATCAATGTTAGTTCCTTCATCACACATTGATACACATATATATGGACAACGCCACCTGCGAACACTTTGGTCTTACAACGGAAGGTACCAATTATACATC
>NW_018470794.1:0-676 GCF_002113885.1 Mizuhopecten yessoensis
GTAATAACTTGTGCCCAATCCCTTGTTCAATTTTATTGGCAATAATTATGTTTAAAGTAAACTGAATACCGATATCTGCCATAAAGTCACCAAAGTATACATGCTGTAGGTATAACATTTACATGGTATCAGAAAAATTACACGTTATCAGAAAAAAGATTATCTCAAAGTAAAATCTGTCATCATGCAATTGTTCCGACAATCAGACATTTTGAGCCAAAGCCAACAAATGCTTACGTCTTTCAGAAAGGTTCGCCAATAAGACGAGCTGCCAAAACTTCGTTAACGGTACCTGGGTAGCACTTCACCGTCCCACGGTAGACCACTGGTGCCAAAATGACATACTGTATAGTACTCATACCGAGAATACGGTGTCAATATAAATGTTTAACGGTAAAATAAGACTATCAATGGTGACATTGTTGGAAGTTTTAAAGGCTTTTTTAAAATACTTATAATTGTAATGCCTTAAAGATCGCTGTCCCGATACCAAAAAAATGTATCTATGCATTGGGTTTTTACAATCATATCGTAACGTATTACACAAAACTACATGTGTACAGATGTTCATGCGTACAGAAATACATGTGTACAGATAAACATGTGTACAGATATACATGTGTACATATACACATGCGTACAGATATACATGTGTACAGATATACATGTGTACAGA
>NW_018470795.1:0-676 GCF_002113885.1 Mizuhopecten yessoensis
GCACATCTGTGCGATTAGGTACAATTTGTTGATCAATATTACGGAGTGAAAAAAAATACGGAAGGCTCGTATTCAATAATGTACACTGTACACATTAATGTAATTCTCTCATCACTATGTATACTTAAAATTATGTACAATTTATCAATGCGTGTAACACAGTATACAATGATCATTAGACTGTCAAGAATGGGTTTGGCTCCTCGGTAATAAAACAGGTAAATAACAATTTGATTAGTGACCGGATTTTTACCTGGCATTTGCTTGACACATAGAGCAGATATGTGATACCGTATGACCGTTATGAAAATACCACTGGACGTTAAGTATTTGTTATTGGCATTCGTTTGGTCTTTAGCTCCCTTTCACCTGGTTTTCACAACTTGACGAGTTACGTAAGTGCTCCGGGCGGGGGAAAAATACAGTCCAGGTACAAAGTGGCTATGTTCACCTGTGTTGCCGAGACTGTGTTATAATTGTACATGTGTCGATTAAGGTCGTTTAAAAAACACAGAAAAATCCATTTCTTAATTTAAGAAAGTATGGACAGAAATATTAGCTTATAGATGTAGCTTGAATATAGAAACATTCTAAAAAATCAAGTTTATATGTTTAAACACGACACCGTATATATTTTAAGGCATTCCTCAATTTACACCAACCACGATTGTTATCG
>NW_018470796.1:0-287 GCF_002113885.1 Mizuhopecten yessoensis
AGTCAAGGAGTATAAAGTGACTGTCTATAACATAACAACAGTCTGGGAGTAGTAAGTGACAGTCTATATAACATAACAACAGTCTGTAAGTAGTAAGTGACAGTCTATATAACATAACAGCAGTCTGTAACTAGTAGGTGACAGTCTATATAACATAACAACAGTCTGTAAGTAGTAAGTGACAGTCTATATAACAGACGACTGTCTGGGAGTAGTAAGTGACAATCTATATAACAGAACGACAGTTTGGGAGTACATAGTGACAGTCTATATAACAGAACAACAGT
>NW_018470796.1:358-677 GCF_002113885.1 Mizuhopecten yessoensis
GACAGTCTATATAACAGACGACTGTCTGGGAGTAGTAAGTGACAATCTATATAACAGAACGACAGTTTGGGAGTACATAGTGACAGTCTATAGAAAATAACAACAGTCTGTGAGTAATAAGTGACTGTCTATATAACAGACGACAGTCTCTGAGTACTAAGTGACAGTCTATATAAAATAAAGACAGTTTGGGAGTACATAGTGACAGTCTATATAACAGAACAACAGTTTGTAAGTAGTAAGTGACAGTATATATAACATAACATCAGTCTTAAAGTAGTAGGTGACAGTCTATATAACATAACAACAGTCTGTAAGT
>NW_018470797.1:0-677 GCF_002113885.1 Mizuhopecten yessoensis
AATTTGGCTATATTGCTTTAAGCGACTTCTTCTCTGGATCTAAGAAGTCGATATCAACCATATTTGGTTGGAAGCATTCATGGGAGGCAGGGATTCAAAATTTTACAAATGGTTGGGCTGACCCCCCGGGCTTAGGGGTGGGGCCAAAAAATGTGTATTACTTGGAAATGGTTGAGATCCCCACCATATAACCATGATATACAATTGCTGAGTATAAAGAGAAGAATGCACATTTGCTTCCAGGATGGCTATAGGGTCTGGCCCCACCCTTGGAAACATAGTCCCTGGGCCATAACTTTAAAACTGTTGAGATCCCCACCCCAAAACTATATATACAAATGCTGGGCATAAAAAGACGAATGCAGTCATGATATCAGAATAGACCCTGTGGTCTGACCGAACCCCTAGGGACCTAGTTTGTTAGTCACAGTTTGGAAATAGTTGAGAGCCCCACCCTATAACGGTTATAATATACAATTGCTCAGAGTATAAAGAGATGATTGCACATATGCTTCCAGGATGGCCTTGGGGACTGCCCCACCCTTGGAGACTTAACCCCTGGGTCATAACTTCGAAATGGTTTAGATCCCCACCCAAAAACTATCTATACAATTGTTGGGCATAAAAAGATGAATGCAGTCACCATATTATAATTGATCCTGGGGTCTGGCCACAAC
>NW_018470798.1:0-677 GCF_002113885.1 Mizuhopecten yessoensis
ATTGTATGTATTTCAATATCACAAATTAAAGTATCTAAAATGTTTCACTTTAGATACACTGATACACTTTTGTGAAGTGTTTTTATGAAGCAATGACATTGCTCTTTGATATGATTGTATCGTCCAGATATATTTTGTTGTAATATGATACGTTAACTTGCCGTGTTCCGTAATATCTCTACTAGTTGGGTTTTCGTTTAGGTACTGTAACCTGAACGGGTAATTTATTAGCACTATACATTCACAATTTTTTGATAACTAATTGGAAGTAAAAAAGTATCGATTTGTCTAACTTGATTTCTGAACTTTAATGCTGAAGTATATCAGTGCATCCCCGCTTTTCGTACAATTTTCGTTGTAAGCAAGAGCGCATAATTTCATCTGGTGTTAACACGCGCGCGCACGAACACGTGATTACACCTTAAAAGTTTGGAAATAGAAACAGTTAGCCAAAAACGAATTACACTCCGCCATACAGCTGTTCCGTCTTATAAGGACTCATCGGTTATGCTACATGTAAATGCCAAAATGTTGGAAAAATAAATTGTCCAAACTACAGTAAAACAAAAGGGCAGGTGCTAAGACCCCTTAATTATAAATTGACAACGTATATGAATACTGGTTAATTTCAAAAGAAATATTCTGTAAAGTGTGTATACTATGAATCATGTCACTAC
>NW_018470799.1:0-677 GCF_002113885.1 Mizuhopecten yessoensis
AGCACATGAAGCCGTGCTAACTTGCTGACTAAATCCTCATTAGGTTGTATAATAATGGAAAAAAAACCACGGCGATAGTATTTTTTTATTTATTTTTTATTTGTCGCTAAAATCTACGTACCAACGGGACAATCGGCTTCCTACTTAAGACTATACCGGATCACGTTCCGTACTGACTGGATACCTTAAAAGGTACTACAATTTTAAAGTAAAATAATACGTTTAAACTAGCATTTAAAATGTTGGAAATACAATTGAAGTATCATTTTATCATTATTTTTGGAAACCTTATTGAATATGGTTTATTAAGGACATATCATTTGAATAAACTGGCTAAATGGTCCTTTCCAGTAAAAAATAATCATATCAAAGCTATGATTGTTAAATATATATCCATTTTTTCTAATACATTTTTTGCATCTGTTACGATTAAGCCTATTGTTCCTCTACTGCATACATTCCTGTTGAGTTTCGTTTTTGCTACACATGACAAGACTTTATCAGCTAACTCTGCTCCACATAACCGGTTACCCCAGTGTCCGTTGTGAACATAGAATGAATTCGACCTTGGGTAATCTCATAATTCATATTTTAATGTAGAAAGTATTTAAATAACCGATCATTGTGTACCTATCAAAGTATATAGCTAGTATAATTTATTGTATGAGTACAAGTAC
>NW_018470800.1:0-677 GCF_002113885.1 Mizuhopecten yessoensis
TTCTCCCCTACTGTGTCCCCATCCTTTCTCCCCTATTGTGTCCCCTTCCTGTCTCCCCTATTGTGTCCCATCCTTTCTCCCCTACTGTGTCCCCATTCTTTCTCCCCTACTGTGTCCCCATCTTTTCTCCCCTACTGTGTCCCCATCCTTTCTCCCCTATTGTGTCCCCATCCTTTCTCCCCTACTGTGTCCCCATCCTTTCTCCCCTACTGTGTCCCCATCCTTTCTCCCCTACTGTGTCCCCATCCTTTCNTTTCTCCCCTACTGTGTCCCCATCCTTTCTCCCCTAATGTGTCCCCATCCTTTCTCCCCTAATGTGTCCCCATCCTTTCTCCCCTACTGTGTCCCCATCCTTTCCCCCCTACTGTGTCCCCATCCTTACTCCCCTACTGTGTCCCCATCCTTTCTCCCCTACTGTGTCCCCATCCTTTCTCCCCTCCTTAATGAGAAGCACCTATTACACTTCCTCATACTTACCACAATGTCTATCTGTATACTGTGCCCCCATCCTGTCTCCTCCCGCGGTATTGTTTTTGAGACACACCCACTAAACTTCCTCATACTTACCACCATGTCTATCCGTATACTGTGTCCCCATCCTTTCTCCCCTCCTTAATGAGAAGCACCTATTTCACTTCTTCATACTTACCACCATGTCTATCCGTATACTGTGCCCC
>NW_018470801.1:0-677 GCF_002113885.1 Mizuhopecten yessoensis
TCTATATAACATAACAACAGACAATGAGTACTTAGTGACAGTCTACATAACATAACGACAGTTTGGGAGTACTAAGTGACAGTCTATTTAACAGATCGACAGTCTGTGAGTACTAAGTGACAGTCTATATAACATAACGACAATCAAGGAGTTTAAAGTGACAGTCTATATAACATAACAACAGTCTGAGAGTACTAAGTAACAGTCTATATAACATAAGAACAGTCTGGGAGTACTAAAAGACAGTCTATATAACATAACAACAGACAAGGAATACTTAGTGACATTCTATATAACATAACAACACTCTGGTAGTACAAAGTTACAGTCTATATAACATAACAACAGTCTGTAAGTAGTTAGTGACAGTATATATAACATAACAACAGTATGGGAGTAACAAGTGACAGTTTATATAACAGAACGACAGTCTGTTATTACTAAGTGACAGTCTTTATAACATAACAACAGACAAAGAGTACTTAGTGACAATCTATATAACATAACAACAATCGAGGAGGATAAAGTGACAATCTATATAACATAACGACAGTTTGGGAATCCTAAGTGACAGTCCATATAACAGAACGACAGACAAGGAGTACTCAGTGACAGTCTATATAACATAACATCAGACAAGGATTACTTAGTGACAGTCTACATAACATAACGACAGT
>NW_018470802.1:0-677 GCF_002113885.1 Mizuhopecten yessoensis
AGGAAACATTAACGGTTTAAGACCGAAATTGGAAAAAGTGCTTAGAGTTCATTTTTAGTCTTGGGTATCATTGATGCCCTAGGGTCCTGAAATGTTCAAAACGAAAAATTAACGATTCGAAAAAGCACCCAGTGGGCATCTTTAACCCGGGGTATCGTTGGTTCTCTTTTGCATGTGAATACCATGAAATCCTTAGACGATGCCCTGTTGTGGATTAGGTGTCAACAAGCGGCATAAGACCTATAGCAATATGCAGTGGTACGTACAAAACGAAGAATGAACTATTTCAGACTAAAATTCGAAAAAGTGCCCAGTCGGCATCTTCAACCTTGGGTATCGTTGATTCCCTTTTGCATGTGAATACCATAGACGATGCCCTGTTGTGGTATACACGTGAAAAAGCTAGCCCAATAATGAATAAGTAACCAATTTCACGCTGATTGCAGGATTACATGGCATGACCTTTGTGGGTATCACTATAGTAAGATTCACGTTTTCTAGTGTTATACCTTAATTGTAAAATTTAAGTACATATTCGCTACAGGTCTACTAACCAGAACACCGGACCAACGGATGACTGGCAAGAAACACAATATGGATGTTTTAAATGAAAGTTTCGCAAATGAAATAGGCAACAAAACGACCTTAAGTGAAGTCGCGAAGACGTTCCCCGTTCT
>NW_018470803.1:0-677 GCF_002113885.1 Mizuhopecten yessoensis
CAGGAGATCATACAAACTAACATTATATATTGATAGGTTTTACGGAATGTCTGTTATGCTATAAATTGATCCAATCATCTTTTGTTGAATGATTTTGTGAGATTTAATAAACTTATTTTTACTTCAAAATGTTAACTCATTCCTCCCTGAAGACACATTTGAACTCTTCCAATGTCAATGGTTGGAATAGTTCATTATGAAATTTCAGGGGTGAATGAGTTAAAGTACTCAAAATTGCCTGCCCGTTTAAACATTGTGGTTTCAACTTTATATGTTTAAATCTACTACTCTAATACTATCTGTAGGGTATAACAGAAATATTTCCAGTGTAGGTCACTGTGACCTTTGTTTTTTCTGCTATACTTAATTAGGCTAGACTTTGCATTATAGCTCCATTTCGTAAGTTTTGAAGTGGTGTTTTTCACCAAAGCAAGAGCAGGGACATATATGTATGTTTACCTTGATGCCGGTATATTTTCTAGACATAGCACGAAAATGTTCCCATGTGAATATTTATTCATAGATTATAGATGTGTAAGAGGAGAAAGAGAAATGCAACGGCCAGACCGAGGTTTGAACTCTGGACCCTGCGAAGTCTAGACAGACGCTTTACCGATTGAGCCACCTGGTTGCCGACGATCGACGCAGTCCAGTTCCGCTACATTCCTTCCTCCTTT
>NW_018470804.1:0-677 GCF_002113885.1 Mizuhopecten yessoensis
TATATACCTCAGTGTAAACATATCAGTACAACATTTACCTAAGCATAAACACACCAGTTCAAGATATATCACAGCATGATCTCAAAAGGACAATCCCATTATTTCTGTTACATCCTCTAGGTAGAAAATGAGTATTTTCTCCCATCCTATTTTCCAATCTTAAACGGGAGACACACATGTGAAGAGCAAGAGAGAAAAGAGTACTCTTCCATTATCCACAGGTGTGTCTCTCGTTTTAGCCGAAACAGTTTGGCCTTTCATTCTTAGGGGGAGATAGCTCGTGCAGAATAGACCGCACCAAATTGCGACAATTTATGACGTCAAAAATTTGAACTGATATATTTATAGGCCACATGTAATATTTTTTACAGACATGCCTGACTACTGTCGGTGTGACTAATAATAGGATAGCAGACAGACATTCATTCTCTACTTTGAGGGTGTAGCACAGAAATCTCTCTATTTGTTTGTCTTACAACCTCAGTGCCTCTGGTTTGATTCACCATTACAACAATCATCGTTCGGAGTACCACATCGTCAACCCATAATGACAAATATATCATAGCGTCAACACAAAGTGACAAATATGCCATAGTTTAAACAATCAACACACAATGGCAAATATACTACATCGTCAACACACAATGACAAATATACCACATCGTCAACACACAATG
>NW_018470805.1:0-677 GCF_002113885.1 Mizuhopecten yessoensis
ACTAACGAAATTGTTTTATAGGAAAACAAAGCATCTACTTTATAGCCTATTAGCAGCTACACACATGTGATGGACACACTTATAGTAATATGATGTGTATATACTATATCATAGTGAAGGTATACATTGTATAATGCCAAGTCGACACCAGTGACCGAAATCCTCGAAAAAAATTATGAAATCGGCAGTACAGCTTCCCAAACCGCTTTCAAATCTGATCGTCAGACACTAATGTACTCATGAAAACCACTGGTTTGGTTCCTGAACGCCTTACCTGCAATATTTCGTCATTTAAAGTCGAAAATAAATACCATATGATTATCCTTGTCAATTCGGACGTCCGGTGATTTTACTTGAAAAATACGATTTTCACTATTGACGATTGGCAAGGGATATCGTCAATGACATCTTTCTGAATTACTTTCCTCGCAATTTTTTTTTTAAATCGTAAAAAGATCACTTAAACACATCATAATTATGTAACAAATCATTCAATCTTTTAATCTTGATCCGCTGAAATTCAAAAGATATCTTTATAGTGCACGTGCCATTGCGTTAGATGTCTCACATACCCAGTCCCCCTACCCCACTACCGACAGTACTATATATATCTACAATAGCACGTGTGTGTAGTACAGTTAGAATTACGTCCAAGTATCCACTTTTTGTGGCACGAA
>NW_018470806.1:0-677 GCF_002113885.1 Mizuhopecten yessoensis
AACCATTTTTAATGACAGAAGCAAATGCCCGTGGGATATATGTTTCCATTTTCAGTGAAATAGTTTTTCTTTCTCTTATTACCGAATATGGAATGTAACCAGATGAATACAAATACAAGGTGCCGCAAGTGTTAAAACAGGTTAAGGTCACTTAAAAAATATTAATACTTGAAAGTAACAGAGACTACTCATGATTGGTAAACAAGAGGTCTGATGGGCCTGCATCACTCACCACTTGCAACCTTACAGTGGGTCAAGGTCAAATTTATCTATATGAACTAAATCAAGCTTCAAGCTAAATATCATAACCTATGACTATTGGTCATTCAAAAGAAGCTGTTAAAAGGATTTCAACATGTTTGACCTCAACATTGAAAGTCGAGCAAGGCCTTTCAGTTACAGTAACAAAGATGGTAGTCCTTCATCGTAGCATGCCCATAATCCTGGGCCTTTTGGTTGTTTCAAACATTTGACTCCAGTGACCTTCAAAGGGGTTTACTTCAAACAAACCTAGTACCAGCATGCTACTTTATAGATATATCACACTGGGCCTTTTGTTTACTTAGAAATTGTTAAATTGTTTTTTATCATTCGACACCTGTGACATTGAAATTTGGTCAAGGTCATCCATTTGAACAAAATTGGTAGTCAAGTCATCACACCATGCTACTGGCAAA
>NW_018470807.1:0-677 GCF_002113885.1 Mizuhopecten yessoensis
CAAAGACTGGACCACTCTCCCATCCCCAATCCTTTAGCACAGGCTAAAAACGTTCTCCCCTATCACAGACTAGGCAACTCCCCAATCCCCACCCCATTTAGCACAGGCTAGAAACGTTCTCCCCTTCAACAGACTGGACAACTCTTCGATCCCCAACCCCTTTAGCACATGCTTGACACGTTCTCCCCCCTCAACAGGCTAGAAACATTCGCCTCTATCGCAGACTGGCCACTCTATCTATTATGGTCATCATGCGATGTTTTAACAGACTGTCAAGATTAATCTAAAACAATATGGTTTGATATTGTATAGATGAAAATACTATATACACACTAATTCAGATTCTGTTTATGATAAAGTATAATGACCCGTATGATACCAGATGGTTGCCTTTCAGGACGTTCACCTTCAAATTAAAACATCCGAATAAATAATCAAAAATACGGAAATGTCTGGTGAGATCGACCTCAGTGCATTGACCATCAGACCGGACACCTTATTTTTTATTAACTGTGGTTCTCGACCCTCCTCCTCCCCCTCACCACATCATCACCACTGACTCGCTCTCGTTACACCCCTCTACAGCCCAATGTTCTATCTCGACCCTCCTCCTCCCCCTCACCACATCACCACCACTGACTCGCTCCCTTTACACCCCTCTACAGCCCACTGACTCG
>NW_018470808.1:0-677 GCF_002113885.1 Mizuhopecten yessoensis
GTTTATGATGAGAGTACACTCTGGTTTTTTGTGTTATAGCTCCATCCTTTACCAAAATGCGGTTTTACAATCAGAAAACCACTGGCCAATGTTGATGTCATCCATTACTCAGGTGACCGTTAAGGACCCCGGGACCTCTTGTAAACTGACTGTTTGTCCTTTCTAGGTCATTTGTTTCATTAAAAAACGACTCAACATATATTAGATGTTATACAAACCGTGTAATGGTACATATCGAATTTGATTCATATTTAATATACATTATGTATTTGACAAAAATAACGCTTGAATATAATAATCAGAGCAGTTGACTTAACTGTAAGAACGAGTGATTTCGCTAAAATGGTAAAACGCACTATTCACATTAAGGAATTTCGTTTCCAGGCCATGCGTACTAAAACACGCCTGCGCACACTGGATCTTCAGTATGGAAACAGGGGAGACCACTGGGTGCACAACCGTGTAGACGTTACCATGGAGACACTGCCGTTTAACGTAGTGATATCGGGTGCGGTGGGAACCGACTACTCTAGCGACCTCGCTTTGGATGATATCAAATTGTCGCCTGGCGCTTGCTAATAAAATAAATTTATCAAAGGTCCATGTTGTTATGAAAAATATGTACAGTAGTCAAATGATACATTAGTTCGTGTACAGAAGACATGTTATTGATACAT
>NW_018470809.1:0-677 GCF_002113885.1 Mizuhopecten yessoensis
CTCCTCGGTGGGAGGAAAAAAGTCTCACTTCCGTAATGTTATAGCGCCAATATGTGTGCCAGGCATTCCCGCTCTTTTCTCTATATATTTTTCTATCTCCTTGGCCAAACGAGTTACTTCCGGTTGTCTTCACCCACAATCACGTTAAGCAGCTGGTTAGAGTGTTGATTAATGGCGACGATTTACGGGATTTTTTCTCAATATTTTCTCATTTTTTGTTTTGAAAAACTGGATGCTGGTATTTGATGTCAGTTTAGATCATACGAACTGTTTGCCAGAGTTGCTAACTAGAAGTCTGCAATGGTCTTTTCAGTTTGTGATTATATTAAAATGCTCAAATATAAAATGTGAGTTTTGCAGATAAATTGGATAAATATAAACTCAAACCACGGTTTTATGTTTGTAAATAACGAAATATTTTAATCCTGAAATGTGTATTTCGAAACAGTTTAACTTAATGATAAATAATGTATGTCGACGCCTCGTTTTAAACTACATTATTGAGAGAAGACAAACTGAAACACATAATGTCAAGTACAGTTAACAGTAAACAAAGGATTACATATAATGTCAAATACCATTAACAACAAAGTTTTACACATAATGTGAAATGCTGTTTACAGAGTGCATAACTGACAAAGTGTAACATCGAATGTCACATACTATTCATAGTGAAC
>NW_018470810.1:0-677 GCF_002113885.1 Mizuhopecten yessoensis
TTCTATTGGCAGCCTTAAATTGGACATTCTAAATTTACATAAAATCAGTTGGACGCGCGCACTAGCTTTGGGAGAATAGACATAGCGATCCGCCATAGCTCTTTCATATTAAATCAAAACGAGTGTAAGATGCTTTTTATCACATAATTAAGATTTGTGGCATTCATTTTTGTGAGACGACAATTTTCATGCATCCTTGAAATTTAAAAAAAAGTCGTCATTTTTACTCCAGTGTGTAAGTCTGTGACGTCGTGTACTTGTCCTAGACGTGACGTCACAATTGAAACCATTGCAACTAACAACCAATCACAGGGCTGATAGGTCATATTACTCGGGTTAATACGCGAAAATATGGCATGGGTATATTTACTGGATAACACAGTACATTATTTAGAGGTTATCATAAGCCTGTTTTCATATCAGACCCCAGCTTGGCCTGTGCTACCTATATCAGACCAAAGGGCAGAAGGCCCGCGGGCCTTTTATAGGCTGAGGGCCAATATGGGGTATGATATGAAAACAGGTATGTTATAACATTTTTATCATATAATTTTACTAATGAAAAAACCCCATTAAAACAAATAGTTTCCTCCTCGTGTCGCCGTTTTTCGTGCTGTCGACAAAACTACCGTTGTCTTCCCTTTCGATGTTAACAAACCTTGCCTCTTCCAACCTTT
>NW_018470811.1:0-677 GCF_002113885.1 Mizuhopecten yessoensis
CATAACACTCAATTGACATAATAAATGTTACGTCATGTGTTAAGTATCCCACATTTAATACAAAATACACCTCTGTGCTTTTAATCTCTTCCCATTACCTTGTGTTTGTCCTTCGCTAGCCATTGCCCATTGATGTATTGACGAAGCTTAGGCTGGCTCTTCCATACTTCACTCTCATGAAGCTGGTTCAAATTTTTGTTAAACTCAGCTTCAGTAAATGACTCTGCCACAGCCTGCAACATTTAATTTTCAAATAAACATTTTGTTAGTATATATATCAAAATGTATATTGATATGAGTAAATCCTTACTTATAGGTATGAAATTTGAAAACTCTTTTTCTTATATTATGTGACCTAGTATTAAAATATTTAATATTTATACTAAACAATGAATATTCAGACCAGAAAAGAAACTAGATTGACCCTGAACTCTTTTCTTTATTATCAAGGATATCGGCATATAATATTGATTGATGATCATATCATGCATCTATTTACATTTAGTAATTCAGAAGTCTGATCCTGACTTGTCACATCATGCTTTGATGCAATCAACCATCTGTGCCAGGCTTGTTTTCTGTGGAAGTCACATATGAAGATGTTTGACTCTGTAATATATATTTAAAAATATTTTAAGTATATAGGTAGGTACATTTCAGCACTGAACTGCTTTCAG
>NW_018470812.1:0-677 GCF_002113885.1 Mizuhopecten yessoensis
TTCGAATACATTACACGACATCGGCCAAAAACTACAAATAGGAAACGTCACTGATGCAGTATCGGAGAGACTAGCAAACCCTCCTACAAATGTAAGTCAGCTGGGGGAAGTAGCTATTCAAGTACCGAACATTTAAAGAGGTGTCATTGACATAAGAAGTGGTAATCATTCGGCAGAGTGTTTGAGGATTGTGTGTGTTGTCCGTGTTTTTGTTCCAATTATTGGACCACTCGAAAAGAAATTTTCACGGTTCGTTTTCTCTGTATTAAGATTTGCCGGAAGCGGTCAGAAAAATAGTCATAGTGCTAACCAGACTGTAAATAGACGAGACACGACTGGCATGACGGCAACCATTATCTCAAACGCTCTTAATAAAATAGCGGACGCGTCACTTAAATCCCATGCTAACGGCGCGTGCAGGGCACGGTCGGCGAAAGTGATGATTCAAAGAAGGATCTGAGTATGAAAGATGCTAATGGTTTACTGCAGCTGATTAACATTCAATCATGTGTGGAAACATTGGTAAAGATAGAGTCGAGAATGTTGTCCTTGATGCAAGAGGAGCAGGAAACACTGTCAGAGGAAGCTCTTCCCACATACAGCCAGAGGGTTATCCAATACATAGACATGTGCTGTCACCTGGCTATTCTCCGTGACGCCGTTATGTTGGAACTTTA
>NW_018470813.1:0-677 GCF_002113885.1 Mizuhopecten yessoensis
ATTTGTTCTATGAAATATAATTTTGTGTTAATATGAATTTTTTGTTTTTATTGCTTGATTGTCCTGGTCGAAATTTTCATGACAAAGGGAGACTAATTCATGTTTGGCACCAGTAATCCATTTATGTATGTGTCAGCAAGAATATAAAAATAACCAAGGCATGCTGTTGGACTGATAGAGTTTTGTAAGTTTAGAGTTCACTACAATTGCACCTTTGAAAACTTGTTTAAATAGCACATCAAATATTAAACATCTCAATGTTTTTCAGATCACCTTTGCAGTTGCAATGACAAAGTCTCTCCCAGGTCTTGTGAAAAGTATCATGAAAAAGTGCAACAGTGATACATTACTTGGATTACTTACCAAGTTGTCTTCCAAGATTTCAAGGTTTGACTATTTCAGTACTTGATTGTCATTCAGTAAATATTACATTTTTTATGATATTCTATAGAACATTATAAGGCATAAACTTTTTTTTTTAACTTCAATTATATTGTCATTAAATTTCTGAAATTCATAAAAATGATTACATTAAGACTAACTCAATTGTAGATCAATTATACTATGCAAAGCTGGTTTTATTTACAATTATAATAGCTAACACTTAATTTACTAATAGGGAGGATGCTGGTGGTATTGAGGATGGAGACACAAATGCTGTTTTGGGGAAGAAAAGA
>NW_018470814.1:0-677 GCF_002113885.1 Mizuhopecten yessoensis
TTACCATAATTCAGCTGACTGACAGAACCACTATTTGTACATAGTGCATATATTACCCAGATCTTTCACACTTCTTTTGCATTACATGTAGTTCAAATTACCTTTATTACAGAATTATTTCTTTTTTATTTGGAAACATCGATAACATCAGTTTTATCATAATTCAGGTGACCATTAAGGCCCATGGGCCTCTTGTATGATAAAACAGTTCATCTGAGTCATATCTGAACAAGATGACATTTTAATGTGGGCTATATATATCTGTCGTTCCTATCATGGCCACCACACTTTATTTCCATACAAAGAAATGCATTTTTTTTCGAGACCATGATCTGATTGATCTCTCTTGCATCACAAACTAGTTTCTTTAAGCAAGTAGGAACATGTTTATTTAAATGTTTTTAAGGTCAATATGTCTGGTCAGAGATACTGTCACTAACTTATCTTTCTCAAGATGTCCAAAGGTTTGTGATTTTAGTTACAAAATTTTACTTAGTATATTTGTTTAGCTCACCTGCCATGGTGCGGTGTCCGTCGTCACCTTTTCACTTTAAACAACTTCTTCTGAATAACCAAAATACCCAGGCTGATGATATTTGGCCAGAAGCATGCTGGAATGAAGAGCTACCAAATTTGTTCCAATGAATGACCTTCACTCATATTCAAGGTCACAGGGG
>NW_018470815.1:0-678 GCF_002113885.1 Mizuhopecten yessoensis
ATTGAGTTGGCCTTGACATTGGTAGAAGTAATTATGTTTTCTTTTGTACTGAAGAGACCCATTGACTACCTCCAAACAAAAAGCCTTCATTGTTGTAGCAGCTTCCATGAAAGTCAAGGTGTTTTTTTGCAGCAGGTTTTTGATCTCCAAGAGGCCACTAGGTCCTGTTGAAGGTACAACTCTCCCATCGGAACTAGCACCAAGGTATTTGTTGTCCATGTCAATAACAAGACCTATTTTCTCCACTTTAACCACTTCCTGATTTTTTTCCTTTTTCTGTATATATTCCTCGATAGTAGGAAATTCTGCATTCAATCCAAACATGGTAAATCTTGTTCCTCGAAAAGAAGGGTAGATCAAGCGCGACACAAGCTGAGCAACTGGTCTTTTGGAATTTCTATGTATGATTTCACCAAAGATGGAAGACGTCAGACGTTTTTTTCTCTCCTCCTGCCAGGTAACACTGTGGCTCTGTGCTCGGGTTACTTCCTCTATCATGGTACAATGAGGGTTATCTCTCTCAACTTGGGTTTTCAGGAACCTGTCACACTTTAACTTCAAGTCATCTGCTCAATATCAGGGACAACATCAATAGCACCAGCTCCATCAGACCGCTTAGCCTTCTTGGTGTTGGTTGCAGCACATGACGCTAGTTTCCGCTTTCTCTTACGAGCTTGG
>NW_018470816.1:0-678 GCF_002113885.1 Mizuhopecten yessoensis
GTTTTTAGATTAAAATGATCATGATTACCAGTTATACCAAATTGAATATTTTTTATTACTAATTGCATTCTAAAGTTGTTATAGAGTGGGCATTCAAATATAAAATGAAATGCATTTTCATTTGCATGTCCACATCTACATGCTGGTGTGTCATTCAGATGATCCATATATAAGTCACTATTTAGGTTGCTAGCCTGATTTCTGACAAATTATGATATTGATTTGTCTTGGCCCATCGTATGTAAATGTGCTAGCAATTTCTTCAGTGTTGTTCATATAATCAGATTTGATGACATTTTTAAATTGTTGAAGGGAAGTAGCATTTAAAGCTTCTGCAGATAAAAGGTTAAATTCTCTACACATTGAGGGAAAATAACTATTGAAATAACAGAGTTCTATAGAAAGGAGGATTGAAAATACGGCTATTTCTTAGTGGGTATCTTACATTTATATTGCTGTGAAGGTATGGTTCAATGATGTCTTCTAAGTACTTAGGCGATTCATTATTTAAAATGAACATAAGTGCTAATCTATGATTTTTTCGCCTACAACAAAGTGATTCAAGTCCAGTTTCTGCATAAAGCTTACAACGAGAGGTCCCTCTACGCAATCATGTACTAATTTTTAATGCCCCTAGCTGGATTGACTCAAGAATATTTTTATTTTGGTTATTACAGT
>NW_018470817.1:0-678 GCF_002113885.1 Mizuhopecten yessoensis
ATACCCGTAGTGTTGTAGTGTTGTACTATGGACGTCCATATGTACGTGTGTTGTGATGCTGTAACTATTGACATCACTCTATACCCGTAGTGTTGTAGTGTTGTACTATGGACGTCCATATGTACGTGTGTTGTGATGCTGTAACTATTGACATCACTTTATACCCGTAGTGTGTGTTATACTATGGACGTACATATGTACTTATGTTGCAATGTTGTAACTATCGACATCCCTTTATACCCGTAGTGTGTGTTGTACTATGGACGTCCATATGTACTTATGTTGCAATGTTGTAACTATCGACATCACTTTATACCCGTAGTGTGTGTTATACTATGGACGTCCATATGTACTTATGTTGCAATGTTGTAACTATCGACATCACTTTATACCCGTAGTGTGTGTTGTACTATGGACGTCCATATGTACTTATGTTGCAATGCTGTAACTATTGACATCACTTTATACCCGTAGTGTTTAAGTGTTTTACTATGGACGTTCATATGTTCTTATGTTGTGATGCTGTTACTATTGACATCAATCTATACCCGTAGTGTGTGTTATTCTATGGACGTTCATATGTACTTATGTTGCAATGCTGTATCTATTGACATCACGTTATACCCGTAGTGCGTGTTCTACTATGGACGTCCATATGTACTTATTTTGTGATGCTGT
>NW_018470818.1:0-678 GCF_002113885.1 Mizuhopecten yessoensis
TACACAGGTTTTTTTTATGATGGAGGAAACCGAAGGACTGAGAAAGCCATATGTCACCAGAGAGATCTAGCAGGAAACTCTATAGACATACCAGGGCTCGAACCTAAACACTATATCGGTCTATTACTCTCTGGCGGTCACGCACCGCTGAACTACCTTGTCCATGCATTATACCACCGAGCCACTGGGACACCCGAAATATTGACTTTTGAAAGTATACATACATACATATCTGATAAGTGATTTATTAATTAACCTGTGAACAAATTCCTGGTCAGATCTGTATAGTTGCATGTGAACCTTATTATCGCTAAAAGTCAATAATTGTACTATAATGTTGTATTTGCACAGAATTATAAATAACAACATTTCAATTACTTTCTACATGTATCTCTATTATGGCAGGAATTTGAATCAACTACTGATCCCGTCGACGACACCTTGCCCAAAGAAAAAGCGAAAAACATAGTGAAAGTTGATCGTGACCTAGTAAAGAAAGTCATTAACCTCGTCCTAGTGGACCCGATTATTCCTGACAGCATTAAGCTTTAAGGAGATCATTAAATATATCAACCGTAATCATTACTGTATACTGGGAAACGTTTGCCCGGTATTAACTTTTGCCCACAATGATGAACACAACACTAGGGCTAGCGTTTGACGACAAAACATTATTTT
>NW_018470819.1:0-678 GCF_002113885.1 Mizuhopecten yessoensis
CATCGAAACCCCCAAACACTGCCCACAGGACATCCTCCCTGTCTACACATACAGCCACTGTACAGTCTGTGTCTGTGTGTATGACCCTGAGGAACTCACCACCTCCACTGATGAGTAGGACCCTGTAGTTGCCCCAGTCCCCTATACTCAGGTTCCCCACACTGTCATACACCACACCTAGGGGGTGAAATGGTTTACCTCTTGTTCGTGGTGTTGGTTTATATGTACTGGGGATGTCACCTCTATATACAAACAGCTCCTTGAAATCAGTGTCCATCACAACAACATGTCCCTTTCCATCACCACCATCACTTTCACGCCTGAAATCAGTGACTGCCACATTGTGAGTGACAGGACACTCTGAGATCCTGTGTGGTGAACACACTAATGGTTTCCCAGTCCCTTTAGCCATTGTAGTACACACCATTTTACCATCGGTGGTAAATTTGGAGATGTGTTTGATCATCCCTACAATGACATGGTTACTGGCTGTAATACATATACACTGGGGAAACTCCTTGGTACGGAATCTGTGTGTCAGTCGTCCTGATACCAGCTCCATGATGTTGTTGTTATAATCACAGGCCCACAGTGTGTGTGTGGTGGGTGACAGACTGATATCATTGATATAGACATTGTGTTTGACCGTCTGTATTACTTTACCCTTCCTGTCCAGGA
>NW_018470820.1:0-678 GCF_002113885.1 Mizuhopecten yessoensis
GTATATATGACACACCAGTATATGTGACACACCAGTATATATGACCCACCAATATATGTGACACACCAGTATATATGACCCACCAGTATATGTGACCCACCAGTATATATGACACACCAGTATATGTGACCCACCAGTATATATGACCCACCAGTATATTTGACCNGTCACCCACCAGTATATGTCACCCACCAGTATATTTGACCCACCAGTATATGTGACACACCAGTATATATGACACACCAGTATATATGACAAACCAGTATATTTGACCCACCAGTATATGTGACCCACCAGTATATATGCCCCACCAGTATATTTGACCCACCAGTATATGTAACCCACCAGTATATGTGACACACCAGTATATATGACACACCAGTATATATGACAAACCAGTATATTTGACCCACCAGTATATGTGACACACCAGTATATATGACACACCAGTATATATGACAAACCAGTATATTTGACCCACCAGTATATGTGACACACCAGTATATGTGACCCACCAGTATATGTCACCCACCAGTATATTTGACCAACCAGTATATGTGACACACCAGTATATGTTACCCACCAGTGTATATGACATACCAGTATATGTGACCCACCAGTATATTTGACCCTCCAGTATATGTGACACACCAGTATATGTGACACACCAGTATATGT
>NW_018470821.1:0-147 GCF_002113885.1 Mizuhopecten yessoensis
TACAGATAGCATTTTCTAGTAAGAAGGTGCTATGTTACAGATAACTTTTTATAGCAGAAGGTGCTATGTTACAGATAGCATTGTATAGCCAGACGGTGCTATGTTACAGATAACATTTTATAGCCAGAAGGTGCTATGTTACAGATA
>NW_018470821.1:244-678 GCF_002113885.1 Mizuhopecten yessoensis
TATAGCCAGAAGGTGCTATGTTACAGATAACATTTTATAGTCAGAAGGTGCTATGTTACAGATAGCATTGTTTAGTCAGAAGGTGCTATGTTACAGATAGCATTGTTTAGTCAGAAGATGCTATGTTACAGATAGCATTGTATAGCCAGAAGGTGCTATGTTACAGATAACATTTTATAGTCAGAAGGTGCTATGTTACAGATAACATTTTATAATCAGACGGTGCTATGTTACTGATATAATTTGATAGTCAGAAGGTGCTATGTTACAGATAGCATTGTGTAGTCAGACGGTGCTATGTTACAGATATCATTTTATAGCCAGAAGGTGCTATGTTACAAATAGTATATTATAGTCAGAGGTGCTATGTTACAGATACCATTTTATAACCAGGATGTGCTATGTTACAGATAACATTTTATAGCCAGAAGGTG
>NW_018470822.1:0-678 GCF_002113885.1 Mizuhopecten yessoensis
ATAATATATACCGCCACAACTCTTCTATGTGTGAGTAACATAATAAATACCGCCACACCTCACCTATGTGTGAGTAACATAATCTATACCGCCACAACTCATCAATACCGCCACAACTCATATATACCCTCATAACTCATCTATGTGTGAGTAACATAATCTATCCCGCCACACCTCATCTATGTGTGAGTAACATAATCTATACCGCTACAACTCATCTATGTGTGAGTAACATAATATATACCGCCACACCTCACCTATGTGTGAGTAACATAATCTATACCGCCACATTTCATCTATGTGAGAGTAACAACTCACACATAGATGAGTTGTGGCGGTATAGATTATGTTACTCACACATAGGTGAGGTGTGGCGGTATATATTATGTTACTCACACATAGATGAGTTGTAGCGGTATAGATTATGTTACTCACACATAGATGAATTGGGGAGGTATATATTATGTTACTCACACATACATGAGTTGTGGCGGTATATACTATGTTACTCACACATAGATGAGTTATGGCGGTATAGATGAGTTGTGGCGGTATAGATTATGTTACTCACACATATATGAGTTGGGGCGGTATAGATTATGTTACACACACATAGATGAGTTGTGGCGGTAAATATTATGTTACTCACACATAGAAGAGTTGTGGCGGTATATATTA
>NW_018470823.1:0-678 GCF_002113885.1 Mizuhopecten yessoensis
GCCGGTCAGAAACAGAGATTTGAAATGCTTGGCTCCATTTGTATTCCGGGTCACAAAAAGAGATTTGAAACGCTTGGCTCCATTTGTATTGCGGGTCAGAAACAGAGATTTGAAATGCTTGGCTCAATTTATATTGCGGGTCAGAAACAGAGATTTGAAATGCTTGGCTCTATTTGTATTCCGGGTCAGAAACAGAGATTTGAAATGCTTGGCTCTATTTGTATTGCTGGTCAGAAACAGAGATTTGAAATGCTTGGCTCCATTTGTATTGCGGGTCAGAAACAGAGATTTGAAATGCTTGGCTCNATTTGAAATGCTTGGCTCCATTTGTATTGCCGGTCAGAAACAGAGATTTGAAATGCTTGGCTCCATTTGTATTGCGGGTCAGAAACAGTGATTTAAAATGCTTGGCCCCATTTGTATTGCTGGTCAGAAACAGAGATATGAAATGCTTGGCTCCATTTGTATTGCGCGTCAGAAACAGAGATTTAAAATGCTTGGCTCCATTTGGATTGCGGGTCAGAAACAGTGATTTAAAATGCTTGGCTCCATTTGTATGGCGGTTCAGAAACAGAGATTTGAAATGCTTGGCTCCATTTGTGTTACCGGTCAGAAACAGTGATTTGAAATGCATGGCTCCATTTGTATTGCTGGTCAGAAACAGAGATTTGAAATGCT
>NW_018470824.1:0-158 GCF_002113885.1 Mizuhopecten yessoensis
ATAATATAAGAAAATTTTGTTCTGAATGTGTAAAACAGTCATGTGGATAATTCTTTTTGTTTTTTTACTAAATATCTATGATATTCCTGATACCTTTACAGTTCCATGTTCTGCATGCAATAACGAAGAAAATAAGATAATTTGCAGGTATCTAGCGG
>NW_018470824.1:325-678 GCF_002113885.1 Mizuhopecten yessoensis
GAATAAAGAATTCAGATCATTTCATAATATAAGAAAATTTTGTTCTGAATGTGTAAAACAGTCATGTGATGAAATGATTTTTTTTCCTCAATATCTATGATATTCTTGATACCTTTACAGTTCCATGTTCTGCATGCAATAACGAAGAAAATAAGATAATTTGCAGGTATCTAGCCGAAGGAATAAAGAATTCAGATCATTTCATAATATAAGAAAATTTTGTTCTGAATGTGTAAAACAGTCATGTGATGAAATGATTTGCTTTACTAAATATCTATGATAATCTTGATACTTTTACAGTTCCTTGGTCTGCATGCAATAACGAAGAAAATAAGATAATTTGATATATATAG
>NW_018470825.1:0-678 GCF_002113885.1 Mizuhopecten yessoensis
CTCTGTTTAGTGATGACAGAACGTACATTGATCATACTCTGTTTCGTGATGACAGAACGTGCATTGATCATACTTTGTTTAGTGATGACAGAACGTACATTGATCATACTCTGTTTTAAAGTTGATGGTTCCACCGTTGATACAAAAGAAAGAAATTACGGGAAGCGCGTTTACCAAACTATATTCTGTCTTTAAAGGTTCGGCCATATTAGCAGAATTCAGTGATGACCGAAAGAACATATGTCATACTCTGTTTTGTTTTGTTTTTAAGGTTATACCGCGGCAGCAGAAGCCAGGGATGACGTGACGTCGGAATACACGATTCTGTTTTAACTGTAAAAGGTGTACCGTTGCAGCAGGAGCCAGCGATGAGGTAACGTATAGCAAAACTATCTTAAAATGGCCTCAGTTTCTATCTACATGTAACTTAATTTAAGAAAAACAGTAACTTAGTTTTTTCCAACGGTCACCATAAAAAAAGCTGCAGAATACAATATTTTCATCACTTATGAACAAGGATAAGAACACGATATATCATTAACCATCACTGTAATGGGTTCAGCGAGCCAGGTCAACTGGCAGAACATAGCAGATAATCCAAAATGTTATCAGGAGGAGAGGCGAAACGCACTTAAGTTGCATCAACCAATCCTAAAGTGCTTGTTTAAACCCTGCATG
>NW_018470826.1:0-678 GCF_002113885.1 Mizuhopecten yessoensis
CTATATGTGGTAGTCCTATATGTGGTAGTCCTATATGTGGAAGTCCTATATATGGTAGTCCTATATATGTGGTAGTCCTATATGTGGTAGTCCTATATATGGTAGTCCTATATATGGTAGTCCTATATGTAGTAGTCCTATATATGATAGTCCTATATATGTNTATATATGGTAGTCCTATATGTAGTAGTCCTATATATGGTAGTCCTATATATGGTAGTCCTATATGTAGTAGTCCTATATATGGTAGTCCTATATATGGTAGTCCTATATGTATTAGTCCTATATATGATTGTCCTATATATGGTAGTCATATATATGGCTCATATAGTCAGAAATAGGCTAAAAAAATCACACGCACTGCTGGGTCATATATATATCGAGTACATCTGACAAAATATCACATCGTTTTGTGTTTGTTTTTTCATGAATTTCCATGCCTTTCCATATCAATGAGGCAATGATGGATATATATTATTTTTTTTTATTTTTTTTTCTCATGCTTTTTTCCATATTTTGGAGATATATGTATGTCCAACCAATGTGCTTGTCTCTGTTTCAGCTTTCTTACTGTACACTCTGCAGGTGGCTCTAGCTTTCACCTTTACTACAGCACTTTATGGGGACTTCATGCAGGTAAGTAAGATAGTTATACATGACAGTTGTAAGTGTGATACA
>NW_018470827.1:0-678 GCF_002113885.1 Mizuhopecten yessoensis
GCACGCTATTTTTGGTGCGTTGTGCGGTCCCACAACTGTACGATTGTGATTCCCTACTGCAAGTACAATTCTGATTCCCTACTGCAAATAAAATTGTGATTCCTTATTACAAGGGCAATTGTGATTCCCTACTGCAAGGGCAGTTGCGATTCCCTACTGCACGGACAATTGTGATTCCCTACTGCAACTTCACTTGCAATTCCCTACTGCAAGGGCAATTGCGATTCCCTACTGCAAGGGCAATTGTGATTCGCTACTGCAAGGGCAATTGTGATTCCCTACTGCATGTACAAATGCGATTCCCTACTGCAAGGGCAATTGTGATTCCCTACTGCAAATACAATTGTGATTCCTTATTACAAGGGCAATTGTGATTCCCTACTGCCTGTACAAATGCGATTCCCTACTGCAATTGTGATTCCCTACTGCAAGTACAACTGTGATCCCCTACTGCAAGAACAATTGTGATTCCCTACTGCAAGTACAATTGCGATTCCCTACTATAAGGGCAATCGTGATTCCCTACTGCAAGTACAATTGTGATCCCCTACTGCAAGAACAATTGTGATTCCCTACTGCAACTTCAATTGCGATTTCCTACTGCAAGGGCAATGGCGATTCCCTACTGCAAGGACAATTGTGATTCCCTACTGCACGGACAATTGTGATTCCCTCCTG
>NW_018470828.1:0-678 GCF_002113885.1 Mizuhopecten yessoensis
TCACTGGGATGGACAACTAATTGCCTCTTTTGCACTGAATCACTTTAGCAATTAGGATATTCATCTAAGAAAAAGGTAAGAAAAACAGGTAGGGTAAAATGTATAAACAAGTGGATATTTAAAACCTAACCAGGCACAACATTTTAAATACCTTCGGCTTAAATCAGTATATCTTGTGCAAACTAAAACAAAATGAAACTTGTCTTCTATGTCATTAAGAATACGCTTTGTACATAATCTATTTGTGCTGTCTCATTATCTCCCTTTATATTTTTTTCTGGAGTTGTCTCCCTTCTCTTGAACTCTTGACAGGCGGACATTTTTTGATACCAAAGCAGCCCACATGCTTCGCAATGGTAACAGACGAATTCAACCATCCCCACTGCCACTACTGTGTAGGTTTGTTGTGTTAATTGTAGTATGCTACTTCATTGCTTGAACTTTTGAATGATTGTTTCTTATGAAGGTATAATTAGCTCAGTATGGTGTTTGTGTATATTTCTATATACCCATTTTAGTATGCATATGGTATTCTGCATGGATCTATGAAACTCAGGTCTATGTCAGTAATACGGTAAATTTTGTAGTTATATTGCTTTGAATTAAAGAATATGTTCTACCACAAAAAAAATTAAGGTTGTCAGAATTTTAAGGATTTTAAAAGGAAATTTATGTAAA
>NW_018470829.1:0-678 GCF_002113885.1 Mizuhopecten yessoensis
AAATGTAAATACCTGTTTTGTATGGCAGTATGTTAAAAGTATTACGTACAGCCCTATCTGTATATACACGGCCATTATATTGAAGAGTGATATATGTTGTACTCTTACAGTTTATCTTATTATATAAACTATATTTATTTTAAAACAATTATGAAACAAAATCTTTCGACATATATCAATTGCTCCTATTGGCCTGTATGTTATAGCACTGGGGATCTTAATGTGGGAGGAAACTGTATACCATTTCACATCTGATCAGGGAATCGAACCCCTGCTGCCTTGATGAAGGGCGAGTGTGATATGATCCACTGCCCAACCCGACTGCACTTATTATCTTTTTCTATGCTGAACAAAAGAAAGTTACTTTTATTCCCTTGATCCAACTGCATCAAGATTCAATATGTCAAATTTGGATGTCAATTGATTTTTAAAACAAAATTCTTATAAAGATTCGTTTTAAAATTATTTGATTTTAGATATAAACAAAATCAGGGTACTACCACACTTGCCAACTTTTTAAAATTTACATAGGGGAGATTCTGCATTCTCAAAATCAAAACATAAATAAAGTGTATCTACCCCAAAGAGACAAAATAACCTTTTTGAAATTACTTATATTGATTTTTTTTCTATGATGAAATAATCAGATTTCAGAATAAATGGAATAGTTTAGTAATT
>NW_018470830.1:0-678 GCF_002113885.1 Mizuhopecten yessoensis
TTAAAGCCCGTATCGTTATAGTTAACTGTCTTGTCACTAGCCTTACAATTATCGCTAGTTAGGATACACTGTAACAAATGTATGATGATTAAAACAACATTATTATTTAAATTTTCACTTGACATTTTAACCCAGATCTATTTGTTCAATGGCAATCATACAGTACATTAAAATAGTAGGTTTTAACATAAAGATGGTAATTACCATACCTACCCGAATTTCACGTGAGACATAAAGACAAGGACTTGTGCCCAGGTGCGACATGTACTGACGGGAGTCATAAGACGGATGCCACTGTTTGGTAAAGCGAGACATTAAGACTGGTGTTACATGTTGCAACGGGAAACATTAAGACAGATTGCACCTGTGTCGACGGGAAACATTAAGACGGCTTTCACCTGTGTTGACGGGAAACATTAAGACGGTTTTCACCCGTGTTGACGAGAAACATTTAGACGGCTGTCACCTGTGTTGACGGGAGACTTTAAGACGGCTGTCACATTTAGTTACTGAAGTCATTCTGACGAGTTCTATATGTGGTAACGGGAGACATTTGGACGTCTGTCACATGTGTACATTATTGGAACAGTTTAAAGACCAGAAAGCTTTATCCTACCGTTTTGGGAAAATTTCAGGTCATCTATAAATAATGCTCTTGATATCTCTCCTAATGTTATA
>NW_018470831.1:0-678 GCF_002113885.1 Mizuhopecten yessoensis
TGTGTATAACATTATACAACATACTGTAAATATTGTAGCTGTCTCCATGTGTATAACATTATACATTATACTGTAAATATTGTAGCTGTCTCAATGTGTATAACATAATACAACATACTGTAAATATTGTAGCTGTCTCAATGATTATAACATTATACAACAAACAATCAATATTGTAGCTGTCACTGATTATAACATTATACAACAAACAATCAATATTGTAGCTGTCTCAATGTGTATAACATTATACATTATACTGTAAATATTGTAGCTGTCTCAATGTGTATAACATTATACAACATACTGNGCAATGCGTATAACATTATGCAACAAAAAATCAATATTGTAGCTGTCTCAATGTATATAACATTATACAACAAACAATCAATATTGAAGCTGTCTCAATGATTATAACATTATACAACAAACAATCAATATTGTAGCTGTCTCAATGTGTATAACATTACACAACATACACTAGATAGTGTAGCTGTCTAAATGTGTATAACATTATGCAACATACACTAGATAGTGTAGCTGTCTCAATGTGTATAACGTTATACAACATACACTAGATAGTGTAGCTGTCTCAATGTGAATACCATTATACAACATACACTAGAAAGTGTAGCCGTCTCAATGTGTATAACATTATACAATATACACTAGATAGTGTAG
>NW_018470832.1:0-678 GCF_002113885.1 Mizuhopecten yessoensis
CCCTGTACTCTAGTTACTCGCTCTTTACTCTAGTTCCTCTCTCCGCACTCTGGTTCCACTGCCCGTAGTTTAGTTAATCTCCCCGTAGTCTAGTTCCTGTCTCCGTACTCTAGTTCCTCTCGCCGTACTCTAGTTCCTCTCTCCGTACTTTAGTTTTTCTCCCCGTACTCTAGTCACTTTCCCGAACTCTAGTTCCTCTCTTCGTACTCTAGTTACTCTCTCCGTACCCTAGTTACTCTCTCTGTACTCTAGTTCCTCTCTCCGTACTCTAGGTCCTCTCTAGTTTCTCTCTTCCTGTACTCTAGTTTCTCTCTTCGTACTCTAGTTACTCTCCCCATAGTCTACTTCCTCTCTCCGTACTCTAGGTCCTCTCCCTGTACTCTAGTTTCTCTCTCTGTACTCTAGTTCCTCTCCGCGTACTCTAGTTCCTCTTCACGTACTCTATTTCCTCTTCTTGTACTCTAGTTCCTCTCTTCGTACTCTAGTTCCTCTCTCTGTACTCAAGTTCCTCTCTACTGGTNAAGTTACTCTCCCCGTAGTCTAGTTCCTCCCTCCGTTCTCTAGTTCCTCTCCCCGTACTCTAGTTCCTCTCTCCGTACTCTAGTTTCTCTCCGTACTCTAGTTCCTCTCCCTGTACTCTAGTTCCTCTCCCTGTACTCTAGTTACTCTCTCTTTACT
>NW_018470833.1:0-678 GCF_002113885.1 Mizuhopecten yessoensis
TCTGAGGTTTTTGTAATATCTTTGATGATGCAGGAGCATGATTTGTCCGAGCCATCATTTTTAAACGTCAGGGTGCAACCCTTTATCAATAGAGGTATTATAGTATCTGCGTCTGCAACGGTTATTGCCGCTCTATGCTGTGTGAAGTCTGTCGTTGATCCATCAGAGAATGTTATAGCTGTTGTATTATCTACTCCCTCAAGCTCAAGTATTCCCATTCCATAGAACTCTGCACCAGAGAAGTTGAAATCATTTAAGAATGGTTGCTTTGTGAATGTCTCTGCGCCATCTACTTTATCTATGGCTCTGAAGTTTGCACGGAATGGGTGAAAGTCCATTATATGGTTATCTATCCTACCAATTGAATCGAATACCTGTGAGAAGATGCTTGGGAATGACATATCATGGTGGCTATCATCCGTCTCTGCGTCAAATGGCATTTCTATTCTTGCAGTACCTGTCAGACCTGCACCTGAAGATGAGCCACCATATGGTATTCTCTGCCCTCTTGAATTTATATAATAAGCCTTATCAGTAACTATATCATAATACATCTGTCCAGGCTTAGTCCCCGTATGTTGGGCAGCTAAAGGCATTTGGAACTCTCTAACCGCATGAAGATTATCGAATGTTCCTTTCGTTGAGTCAATCTCTTCTGCTGTTAATACTGCTCTATCT
>NW_018470834.1:0-678 GCF_002113885.1 Mizuhopecten yessoensis
GCCTCCTTAGCATAATGATATGTATGCTGTGTGTAGAGACTATAAGTACTTGGCTTTTAACAACAACATTGTGTGAGGAACACGTAATTGTCAGGTCCTTATCGAACAAAAGCTGCCACAGTCTATGGTCATGAATAAAGACGCAGTCTTCATCGTACAGAAAAAAGAATTGTTCACTTTAACCGACGACATAAACCTAGTGTATAAGTCAGCTGTCCAATTATCTTACAACAATATACTCAGCGATAGACTAAGTATTCATATATGTATTGAACAAGTCGTTGTTATTTAAAATATCACAATATTTCTGGTTTTTCTACAGCTGTTTGGTAATAAAATGTTTGAATTATATCAAAAGGGGTAACAAATAAGCATTGAAATCAACTCATGCCCAATTAATCTATTTATAAATACAAACTTCCTAAAGTAAACATTGTGTGTAGTGTCCATGACACAATTCTACCTACATTTGATAGAAAGTCTTTATGATGGCTCTGGACACGATGACTTCAGTACATGGGTATACTCTATATTAACAAACCTAGTACTAACATTGTTATATAATCACGTGACAGTCATTCCAGTGACCTACACTGACAGAACACAAACGCTGATTTGTTAAAACACCACAATTAAGGTTCTGATCAAATACGTGTACGCACATGTATGGCCAACACA
>NW_018470835.1:0-678 GCF_002113885.1 Mizuhopecten yessoensis
CAAAGCAAGCTTTCAGCCAAATATCCTTACTCTATACCTCATCATTAGTAAGATGAAATCCTTTCAAGTTTTTTACATTATCGGCCTCATTCTATGACCTTAAATGTAAAGTTCAGTTATTTAAAGACGGTTGATTGCCCTCTACCTAAGCAACCAACCATCCAAAAACCAAGACTATGTGCCTTATGGATCTTTAGAAGAAGTTGTTTAAAGAAATAGTTGAGGCTGGATAGATAGATATTACAGAAAAAATCACACGGGGATGTACTGCCAGGTGAGCTATGAAGTACGACTAGTGGAATATAATATACTGTGATATATTTACCGAGTAATCGCTGAAATCTGAGCCCATGAGACAAGTTTTAATAAAGAGTAAGTAATACGTGCTAGCTAAATTAATGACTGAAAGTGTTTGACTCATATTATTGATTGTGAGGTTAATCAGAATTTTAGTAAATACACAAAGTGAATATTATTAGTTTGTGTAAGTTGTAATGTATATACTGGTTATTTTACCATGCAGTCCTTATAGTTAGCTTCGTAATTATAATCATCAACAATCAATTGATTAGTTTAAAATAACATAACAATAATAAATTTCTCGATAGGAAAAACTATTATCATAATTTATCCTTATTTTACCATATCTTTCTCAAGAAATATAAATAAATCATATTC
>NW_018470836.1:0-678 GCF_002113885.1 Mizuhopecten yessoensis
AAAAAAAAAAAAAAATGCAATGCAAACCTGTGTGTCGAAGATTAAATATGCTTTTGCTTTCTTAGTGTCGAAAAATAAGATCATACGGTCCAGCTGTGAGCATTAAAAACGTTGTGCGAGGAAATTCCTATAAATAAGTAATGAAGATGATGGAGTGTTTCCTTAGCAGTGATACCGACCCTAGTTGTATTGATACTATTTTTCATTTATTCATGAAATAACAATAATGCTGAACCCTTTGTCGGCGGTTAGTCTAAGGAGTTTGCTCAATTAGTATTGATTTTCTTAACAATACAATAGAAATAAACACTTCGCTTTATTTTGGAATCCTAAAAGTAATCCGGCTATTTTATGGCATGTAAGTAAATAAGAGCTAATACTGTGTTTACTGTAGATTATTTATTCTTCGCGATCACGTGATTTGGTGAACTGCTGCTATAATTCGCATAGGTATTAATTCGCGCGTCACCTGTCTTACGATACATTGATAATCGTGATTCTTCACGTAATATTGTACGTACAACAATTCTTCACTCGATTCTTCACGTTATATTGTACGTACAACAATTCTTCACGTGATTCTTCACGTTATATTATACGTACAACAATTCTTCACGTGATTCTTCACGTTAAATTGTACGTAAAACAATCCTTCACGCGATTCTTCACGTTATATTG
>NW_018470837.1:0-678 GCF_002113885.1 Mizuhopecten yessoensis
TTCAGTCGAATACATACTTTTGTGTCCATATAGGATCTGAATATAACTTTCCGTAGGTTCCCTCGCGTAAAAATTGCAGGAATCGAACCCATGTCTTTTCTGAATACGATTTGTAAAGGGTGTGGAAAATTGATCTTTTTCTGTATAACAAATTGTTCCATCCGCTCCAGTAGAACCTTTTCAAAACGTTTACCTATTGATGACGTCAGTGTGATTCCCCTACCGCTTGACGGATCGGAAGGATTTGTATTCCCAACTTTGAATATCTGTATAACAAATCCTTTCTTTAAATGAGTGTGGGACATATTCTGTAGACGAAATGAGATTGAAGAGAACGCATAACTTATTTGTGAGGGTTCTTTCGCCACATTTTATATGTTCATTATATATCATCAGGCCTAGGGGATTTACCAGTTTTTAATTTTCCTATTTGTAGGTGTCGTTCGTTTTCTGTTATTCCGTTTCCCAGTACATTTTCGGTACTAGACGATGGTAATAAGAGATACTCTCGAATTCTCTCATTCATTTCAGCTTTCAATTTTTCATCAAATAAGTCCTCAGGATCCGGAGATAAAATATCACCATAGTGTAGAGCCTATAAGTCACACTCGCTCCGATCATCTGTTGCCACATTATCCCTATATATGAGAGGTTTTTCTCCCATCTTTCACAGGTGTG
>NW_018470838.1:0-678 GCF_002113885.1 Mizuhopecten yessoensis
GTTTATAGCATATCTATGTACGGGGAAGGATACTTAATGTTGTTGAAGGCCTGCTATTATATTGTAAAAACTGAAATTTAATACTGATTTCCATAAATTTTAAGGTTACATTCATGCCTTATTTATTATCTTCATTTTGGATAAAGGTTTTGTTGAAGATATGTCCACCGTGTTAAATTTGAAACGTGTCGATTGACGGAAGGTCTATTGATTTGAAAATACAGGTAATAAAATACACAATCTAAACTCAATATTATAGAGTACAAAATCGAGAAAATGTTATATAGAGAGAAAAACAATTAAATATTTCTCACTGTAGTGAAAAACACGACGTTTACTTTTTTTATTAATGTAATGCCCGATATTTCACGAAAAATTAAACAAAAATACAACATACCTGGAGAGTGGGGCGTAGTATGGGTATAGTGGAAGGTGTGACGTAGTGTGGGTATAGGGGAGAGTGTGACGTAGTGTGGGTATAGGGGAGAGTGTGACGTAGTATGGGTAGAGGGGAGAGTGTGACGTAGTATGGGTAGAGGGGAAAGTGTGACGTAGTATGGGTATAGGGGAGAGAAGTGTGTATGTGTTGGAGATTATGGAGCAGACGTACATCTTTTCAACTATCACTATAGGACTTTTTGCTTTTACTGCAAAACCTAAATATTGTGCTGACGATCT
>NW_018470839.1:0-678 GCF_002113885.1 Mizuhopecten yessoensis
CGTCATCAATTTTAGTGTTACCGACTGAATTATCTCCCCCTGTTTTCAATAGGTGCGTATATTGCGTGTGATGCCATTCTGACGGCATTAGCGCTTCCCTTGTTTCTAACTGTTTACCTTCTGATTTCAGGTATTCTCTCCATGGTCATTCTCTCTGATTTAGACATATTTTATTGATATAATCATTCTCTCTCTTTGCGAAGCTCGACTGACCTGCCAACCCTTACAAGACGAGAAAAAACACATGCAGAAATGAAAATCGCAATTCCTTGTACATTGACTCAATAAAAAAAATCAGGCGGAAAAAAACTGTGTGGTCTTGATTCTTCTTTCTTCGTTCATCTTCCAGACGAATGATGGCAAACATGTAAGAATTAACAATAGGGCACCTGTTTGATATATACGGTAAACCATGATTGTCCATTCCCATATGCTTTTTATTGTCTTTTTTCTCTGCCTTTTTTAATTTTTCCATGTGTACATGTTCATTTTCAAAGCATATTTACAAAATCATAAAATCAGAACTGACTTGCAATAATTCCCTAACAATAATCTACGTTATATACAACATGTATTAAATAATTTACACTTTATACAAATTATAAATAAATAATCTACATTATATACAACATTCAATAAATAATTTACGCTTTATACAAATTACAAATAAATAACCTA
>NW_018470840.1:0-678 GCF_002113885.1 Mizuhopecten yessoensis
CTTAGGTATCCAGGTGAGCGATACAGGCCCTATGGGCCTCTTGTTTACAAGACCTCTGACCCAAGACGGTGGCGGGAACAGTCAAAGCGTCTATACAGATAGTCACGCAGAAGGTGTATTGGATTACATGTACAGGGTACCAGTACAAGGTTCATTCTAAATAGATATAAAACTGGTTCCTAAGCCTTGAAAGCTACAAGCATGCATTCAATTTTTTGAACATCCAAAATTTAGGAAAGTTTTGACACATTTACAAGAGTAATGATTGCATTCTGCCCATACAAGTAAATTATTTATGCAATGAAAACTCATAGAACACATCATCACAAGTACAACCATGAAACACTCAGAAGACAACACAATATATATATACTGCACAACCTACAACATAGTTTTCGCACATCAAGATCTTGCGAAACACAACTCATTACATTCATACATTCTTTAGACCTTGCACAGAACCACAACAACAAACAAACAGACATTATCATAATGGACTTTGACGAAGCCTTCAACAAAGTCCCACACAAACACTTACGGTACAAACTAAAATATTACGGCATCACCGGAACCCCACTTATATGGATAACAGACTTCCTATCACAACTCACCCAAACAGTATTACTTGAGGGTCAAACACTCCGACAAAATCCCAGTAACATCTGGAGTGCCTCAAGG
>NW_018470841.1:0-678 GCF_002113885.1 Mizuhopecten yessoensis
TGGAATTCTTTAGTGTTTTGCTCTGGCTGGGACGGGGATCTTTAAGGCTTTGTTGTGGCCAAAACTGTTGATGCACGCGATGAACAGGAGGGTTTTCAATAAACCATTAAAAATAGAGATTTTTTTAATTCCAAAAATAGGTTTTCACTCTTGAAAGGTATTTCTACATGGCCCTCCAATTTCAATGAAAGCGTTACTTCTGGAATTGTTAAATAGCAAATGAAAGCCCTGAACATGACTGGGACTCAATATCAGCAACAGACAGTACCTCGTTCCTAAAATTATTTATCAATTATATATGCTGTTATAGCACTTCACAACCAATTAAGAACAGTATTCCCGTAAAGTGTTGTTTGTTTGATGTGTTCCCATAATGGTTGTTTATAAGCTTATTTTTTGTCTAATAACTTCTCGTAAAAGGAGTTTGGATTCAGTGGGTTAAAACCTCTTGTTTCAGTGTCATTTCTATGTTTTCTGCTCGTTATGACTTAGTACTGTGTGAAAATCATTCGGACAACATAACTAAGGTCCAACACAAAACCCCTAACAGATGGTAAAGTCACCCCAAATTTTAACCTCATGAAAAGTAATACTGAAAGACATCAAAGGGCCTGTTTCCAGTAATGTTAATTGTCCATAGGAGCCTGCCCCCGTATAATTTCTTATCTAGCTCAACTA
>NW_018470842.1:0-679 GCF_002113885.1 Mizuhopecten yessoensis
GCTCTCTCTGTCTAAAACTTTGGAGTTATCCCAGTCAATCACATGTTTTTTTCTGTGTGGCATGGTCTGTGATTTTCGATTTATTTATCTTGGACTCCGACTGTTTTTCAGATCTGGTCAATGTCCTACCTTCTTGGGTTTCTGTGTCTTTCCGGTGTTCACCAAGGCGGACCCCAAATTGCTTGCAGTCTCTCCAATATACGACGCGTCGCAGTTTTTGCATCCGATTTTGTATACGCATTATGCGACGTTTTCTTTGGGTGTTTTATTCTAAGGATATTGCGAAGCGTCTTATGGGGCTTCATGACTGTTGCTATGCAATGACCGCGATATATCCTCTGGATGGTTTCGGATATACCCTTTATATACGGGATTACCACTTGACCTTTGGTTTTGTTCTTCTCCTTGATTGGCCTTTTCTTGTTCTTCGGCTTACTTTGACACAGTTTTTTTTACCCGTTTGAGGGCCCATTCCGGATATGCACATGTTCTCATTACCCTAGCGATGTGATTCTGCTCTTTTGTTTTGTCCTGTTGTTCTGTGACTATTGTATCACATCTGTTGAGCAATGTGCGTATGACACCTACCTTCTGGTGTAAAAGATGGTGAGATTTGAAGTTCAGGTATTGGTCTGTATGAGTCTTTTTTCTATAGACCAATACCTTCACGGTTCCGTCT